>NW_009603108.1:42205-65787 GCF_000690535.1 Cariama cristata | reverse complement strand
TAGGTGACCTTTAAAGGTCCCTTCCAGCCAGATCATATATGATTCTACGATACGATTCTATGATCTGTATGCCTAGAAAGTGCCGTTATAGCCCAGCTCTTGGGAAGAACAGAATTTACGTTCTGGATTCGCTTTGGAATTGAGGCCATGCACAGGAGTGATAATCTGCTGGGGCTTAGGGTGCTTCAGCTACGCTCTCTGGTTACTTTGTTGGGCTGGAAAATACCCACATGTGTAGCTCTAAATGTGACTGATGGGGAGTTGCTGCTTCATTATACCAGTGTTATCACTGAATGTAACTCTGTTTCCCAGCAGTCCACATTACAAGTAGAAGATGGCAACCACCTGCACGTCACTATTGTAGGGACTTTACAAATGGCCTCTCAAATGCTGTGGTTCCCAAAGTTCCCAAGAGGTGCCAAATCTTCCCCACAAGTACTAGGAAGAGATCTGCTAGTGATACACAGCTTGCCTTTCTAGCTTCCTGGCTCCCCTGTCTGGAGGAGGGTTCAGATGTCATGGCCAGCTGAATGTATCAGCAGAGTAGAAATGCTGCTGGTGTTTGGCAGCACAGTGTAAGAAGGAGCTTGCATGAAAGAAGCTTTGTCTTTTTCTTTGTCTTCTTCCCTGCCACTTCTTTTGAAGAAACTTGTCTGCAAAAGCAGTTAGTTTGAGAATCACAATATCACTTCCAGGAACACTGTTGCCAAAGAAAGTCAAGTTTTGAATGTAATCCAGAAGCCACAAGGTGATAAGAGGCTGCCTCGGCAGCAGAGTACACTGCCACATGTCAGAGTGCAGGGTGCAGCCCTCTCTTTGCTTGGCAACCTTCTGGTCTCTCTCACTTCACATTCAAGAAACATTTTTAAACCTCTTCAGTTCATAGATGCTTCTAGTAAGATTGCTGCAAGTCCCAGGGAAGATTTTATTTTGGTTTGGTTTTGACACCCTTTTCATCCTATTAGTAAATGCTGCTAGGATGCTGAGACGTGGGATGCTTAAGCTTGGGAAGTGGTGGTCTGTATCCTCCTGATGGTTCGCTGGGCTGGGATTCAGCTCAGGGCTGAGTGACTCCCCATTTGATTCTTTATGGTTGGACACAGCTAAAAGCCAGGCCCTGAAGGACCAGCTTGGTAGGAGCAGGCGTCAGCAGACTCGTTGATACCACGTAGTGAGTGTATTTCTGCCTGGCAAGCTTAGCAAGATAAAAGGGTGCCCTGTCATGAATCTGAGGATGGTGTTTCACCTGCTGTACTCAGCTTGGAGATCATGCCTCCAACAGTAGCTCTGATCATGGATTGAAACCATGAATGCTTAGCTACGAGTTAAGCAGCTTGTCACCAGTGCACTATGTCAGCCCTCTGAAAAGCCGAGTGACCTACTTTCTTGCCTTTTTTTATTCAAATTGCTGGACTGAGCCTTGTAATCAGATAATATGTGCTTGATGAGTCTTGAATTCCATTAGCTGCTCTATAATAACTGAGTTAGAGGTCATATATCTTGTAAATTTCTGACTTGACACCATTTGTGTTATAGCATTACCAGTAAATATTTCTAATTAAAATTCCTTTAACAGTGTGTGAAATCTTCTTTCACTCTCTGAACTGCTGTCTTAACTGTCACATCAAAACAAATTGGACCCACCCATCTGTTTTGTTGTATCCTATGAATGAACTTAATCTCCTACTGTAGAAAATGTGAATGATAAAGATGCCAAGCATTTAGTTTGGGAAAATACGGGAATTATTTTAAGCATATGAATAAATACAATCTACGTGAATCTCTCTCACTCTCCTGAGTTACAGTACCATGTGCCAAATAAAAATATGAGACAGTCTGCTAAATCACTACTGCAGAAGTTTTGGTGTCTGTGCAGTGTTCCTCCCTGAGGAAGTGCACACATCAGTTCTTTGATAAAAGTGTAATCGTCGTGCCTCTCTTAACGGCAGCCATTTCATTACATGAAAGACAGACAAACTTAGGACATGGTTTCCTTTTCAGATTTGAGAAGGAAATAATTTTAGGGGGCTTTTTAGATAAATCTTATTAATTTAAAGGAGACATTAATCTTTGCCACAGCTGAGACCTGCTCCCCCTGTTTTTTTTAATAAACCAGTTACATTCCTGCAGTATTAAAAAAAAACAAAAAAACAAGGAAGTTTTTCTGCCATTGCCTAAACTGCATGAAAGGGTTACATGTTGCTTCTCTCTTTCCTCTGTTTTCAGACTGAGCTGCTTGACCTCTCCACGGTCGATGTAATCTTGATCTCAAACTATCACTGCATGATGGCATTGCCCTATATCACGGAGTACACAGGATTCACTGGAACAGTGTATGCCACTGAGCCCACTGTTCAAATTGGCAGGTAAAAAGCCCCTTAATATTCTCTACTCCTCTTTCATGACTGCTAAGGAAAAGGTGTAAAGGACAATATGGGTAGAGGAGTGGTGTCTAATGTTCCAGAAGAGGCTCTTAGGCAATAGCTGAATGGCAGCCAAGTCTTTAGTGCTGCAAATGTGTTAACTCAATGTTTCCCAACCTCTGGATCCATCTGTCTTCAACATTTACAGCAGGTGCTTTGTGTTGAGCCCAGGCAGTAGACGTGGAATAGTAGATCTTGAGTGGACTGGCTCCTTGAGCAGCAATTACATATAGCCAACTTCAAACCTTCAGAAACCATGAACAAAAGATCTCTCCTGCTCCTCTGTGTTCCCCTTAAACAGAAGAGGAATCACCAATCTTTTCAACAATAAATTACTTTGAAATTATTGCCTCGTAGTTTTTTCAGCATTTGAAATTCATATAATCATACTTTCCTCCACACCATGGAGGAGAATTTAAGCTGGCTTCATCTCAAATGGCAGTTGAGATACATAAGCTCTGAACCCTAAAGAGAAGCACTAAGAAAATATGAGACTGAAGTAGAAAATACAAGACTTGACAATGCAGTCAAAAACTTAATACTCGATCATCAAATTTGGCAGTCTTTTTTTACAAAGTTGTCTCTTGATTGGATAGGTCAATACCAAAGGCTGCAGATTTGGCTCTTGATGAAGTCTAACTGGATTTGTGCTTCATGCATCTCTCATGCAGAACAACTGCCATGTTCAGTAATTAGAAACCAGATTAGGCCATGGTATCTGGACTACTCTGTAAGCACTTTAGGGCAGGAATCTTTGTCTATTAAAGGTCCTATGCAAACTCTCTCTGCCAGAGTAATTCTCCCTTTATGTAAAAACAAACAGAAACTGAAGGTCCTTGTAGGAGAAAGGAATTGCGTAAATATGAACTAGCAGTAGACCTCTAGGGTATTGCTGGCCCATAGCTGAAGGTAACAAGGATAGTCTTGTTGGGGAGTATACTGGTGTGCTTCCCCCGACCCCAGGTAATTCCAGATGCCATTCTTCTGCAGTTAAATCTGTCACTTCAAGAGGAAGCATGCTTACAGTTACAAATACTGTCTAGTTTTGGGCAGTGAAATCTGCAGTGCCAGTTTTTAATGCCTGACATATTTTTCTGTCTCAAATCCTGTATTGTGCATTTGTAGATGAGCAGAGTTCACTCTGACAATGTGCTTGGCTTCTCCAAGTGGTAGACAGGCATCAGCTAACAAATTTTCTTTGTATATTTTGTCTCATTCCATATGACAAGCAGTTGGTAATGAAGAAATCATCTTGTGCAGTAGGAGAGAGATTTGGGAGTTCCTCTTGTCTTGCCACTTTCCAAATAACCCATAACCCAGTGGACCAGATCTGCTGCTGTCGCAACCAGGCAGACAGAATTGGACTAGCTTGAGCTTGAAACACTCAGTGGAGAAACAGGGGTAGTAGTGGTGAGGGGTAATTGCCACGATGCCTCTGCGGGAAGAACCCCTCTTCAGAACTGCCTAATAGTGTTACAATTTGTGTGATATTGTGGAAACATTTGGGACAAAGTGATGTCCTGCGTGAAAGGCCTCAATACTAATTTAGTTATGATGTCTTTTCAGACTTCTCATGGAAGAACTGGTTAATTCCATTGAACGTGTGCCAAAGGCTCAGTCTGCCTCCATGTGGAAGAACAAGGAGGTACAGAGGTAAGGAACAAGCCACCGGGAAAGGGTGACTGTCCAAAAACACTAACGAAAGTTTAGAATTCCCTGTAATGATGGGTCAGCTGCCACCATTTGAGATTTGCTACCTCCGTTAAGCAGAAAAAAAAGACTAAGAGGTTCATAGCTATGACTCCTTGGGTCAATTCTTTCTTTAATCGTTTGCACATTCTTGGTCTTCTAAACAACCACACAAGTTTGATTGTTGGAAGAAGGCTTGGTAATGTAAAAGTCTCTTCTGATCTCCCCTCACATAGTTGAGCTCAATGTTGGTAGATAAAACCAGCAGACTTTTGTGTTAACATCACAAAAAGTTGTTGAAATTAGCAAGCTATTTAAACTTAATTATGTGGTCTTGGAATGATTTTAATTTAAAATTATATTTACATTCATGTTTGCCGAAATGCTAAGAAAGTCAGGACACAACTGTTGGAGGTCACTGATGGCCAGCCACAGAGCACTGCTACCTTCCTTCCCAGGGCTGCAGCCTCTTTTACGCTTGAAGAGCAGAGGTGTTTTTTTTGGCTTTTCAAAGCTTAGAAGCAAATTGAAATCTGAATAAAAAAGGTTAGTTGGAAACTCCATGCCTGTCTTTCCATCTATACATAAAAACAAGGTGCTCAAAATTGAGGTCTTCTACATCTGAAATTTTGAAAGCCTGTGTAATCTAAAAATTATCCACACAGTTTACTAATAGCAGATAATCACAGAATGGTTTGGGTTGGAAGGGACCATTAAAGACCATCTACTCCAACCCCCCTGCCATGGGCAAGGACATCTTCCACCAGACCAGGTTGCTCACAGCCCCATCCGACCTGGCCTTCAACACTTGCAGGGATGGGGCATCCACAGCTTCTCTGGGCAACCTGTGCCAGGGCCTCACCACCCTCACCGGGAAGAATTTTTTCCAAATATCGCATCTAAATCTTCCCTCTTCCAGTTTAAAGCCATCACCCCTTGTCCTGTCACTCCCTGCCCTTGTTAAAAGTCCCTCCCCACCTTTCTTGTCGGCCCCTTTAGGTACGAGAAGGCTGCTCTAAGGTCTCCCCGGAGCCTTCTCTTCTCCAGGCTTTTCTTGGAAATAAAAACAACTTTAGGTGCACAACGTGTTCTGTGGAGGAGACAGTTTCGTTTTTAGAACATTTTAAAGATAGGTTGATTAGAAAGTTATTTTTAAAAGCTGCTTTGTGCATTTTTAATTGATCTCCCATTTTATACTCCTAATTCTTAGCGTGGCTTGATTTAAAAGTTTACTGGAAATGAATTATTTCATACATTATAAAAGTAGTCTTGATATCTTCCAATATCACAAAACAAAGAAATTAAAAATCCAAATTAACGTATGTTTAGCTATATATTATAATCCCCTGTTGAGCTTAGGAGCAGTCTTATCTCAATACTATGACTCTTCTGAAGGCGGCAAGTAAAACACAGATGTAAAACAAAACTAAAGACAATGAAGTTGATCAGGATTTTGTGCTGGTTCATGTATACTCTGATCAGAATAGTGTTTTTTTAAAATTTTGGAGTCCACTGGCCTGACCAAAACCACTGCTGAAACTCAGAGTGATCTGAAGAAAGAGGACTAGAGCCATTATTCTCGGCACACTACTGCATGTGTTTTGTATGCATGGTTTAAAGGAGGATCATATATCTTGGAGCTCATTTAATGTCACTTTCCTGGTGGTCGTATTTTAGAAAAAGTGCCATCTAGCACTTTGCATGCTGTTGACTATTCCAGAGGCGAACACAGAGAGGTAATCTTTGTTCTGATTCAACTGCTATAGAAAGCTGGAGTCTTTTTGTTGGAGCAGTATTTAAAATACATTTTCCTGTCTCATTTTGCTTGGGAAGCACCCTAACATTGATAGTTTCTCCTTGGTACTATCAAGTAGCTGTTGTAATGGGGTACCAGTGGAGGCGGAAGGAAGGTATAGCAGGCTGTCCACTGGGGACAGACAGCATCCTGTCCCACTTACAGGACCTCTGTAGAGCACAGAGCACTGCCACAATATGGTGTGTTGTTGGGAACCTCGATCAGATGGCAGGTCCCCCAGCTTTCATAAAATGCACACCTTGCCCAGATATGAGATGGAGACAGAGCAAAGAAATGCTGTGCTGGTGGGGATAGCGAGATGTAGCCCTGCAGCTGTTTAGTAACAAAAGTCTACGTGTCATAAATTCTGCCTTGCGGCTGGTACAAACCAGTGTTGTCTGTGAGCTGGAAGAGAGGGACAAATCTGAATTCCCTCTCCAACTGTGCCCCACCTGTGCTCTGAGTTTACCCCTTCAGCTGCCTATGCTTCTGTAAAATGGAGCTCCTGTCCCCCATAGAGGGTATACAGGGACTTAATTAATGTTTGCAAAGTGTTTTGAGATTCCTGGTGACAAGTGTCATGCAAGCGTGAATGGAACTAATTATTATAGCATGTGAGCAAATATCTACTGATCCACAAATTAACACCTGGCTAATAGCACATACAGGGTTGGACTGACATCCGTTATTTAAGAAAATGTGATCCTTGATGAATTTTTTTTTTATTACTTGGCTGTTGCTAGAACAGAATACTTATTACTTCTCGGTCTGACTTTAATTTTTCAGGCTGATCAATCACCATTACTGCTTTACAGTTCAGCTAGTTCTACTCTAAATAGTTACTATAAACCACAAAGCATTATCATCTTCATTAGATAAAGCATTGAAGCATTTTAAATGCAAATACTGTATAAAATATAATAAGTTCTTTATAGTGGCTTATGTTTTTCCATTATCAGATCCAGTCTGAACTAATTGCTTAGCAAGTTTTACTACCATTGGTTTTTATTTTAAATGAGCAGTCTCGTGGAAGCTCTATAGATGCTCAGCCAGGATATCTTTCGTACTGATTAGGATTCAGGGGTCTAAAGAGCAAGTTTGCCTTATGAAAGACACTTTGTTGACTACCTGTTTGATCGTTTCTTATATCTTCCTGTTAAGTGTCTGAAACAGGCTGATTCCTGGGACACAGTAGTGGACAAGAGAGGCCAGCATTCTGATCTAGTTTGGTACTGCCATCCCCCTCTCGCTTCAAACAAGAACGTGTTAACGTCATATACTAAATGTTACCCTTTTCATTGAACAGGAGGGACTCTCTCTGTACAAATGCCCAGTTAAGAATACAACCCTCTGAGTTTCTTAAGCATAAATTTTGTATACTGACCACTTGACCATGCTGCTTCACGAAACTTTCCTGTTTGTAGCTGTAGGTTGGCTGTCCTGGCACCTGCCCACATACATCTGGTTGTTTTGAGGTGATCCATAATAGGATGTTGCTATAGTGTTAGTAGATTCACTCCAGACTTTAAAATATCCTCTAGTAACTTTCTGTACAAATTTTAAAAGCGGGGATGACGGGTTGAATGCCAGCAGGGGCACATCTGAGGAACCAGCAGTCCTCGTTGTCTCTGTGTGCCACTCAGCAAAGAATGAAGCCACTGGAGACTGGTGCCACTGGTCTCTGTTAGGGATCAGAGACTATTTACAGTGTAGCCACAGACTCAAGGCTAATAGAAACTTACTTCAATCACCAAGGACAATTCCCCACTTCTCTCCATTACCTGGAGGTATATTCTCCTCCTCCCAGAAGAGAAGCTCCTGAAAGCATCCAACACTAAATGCTTCTTATGGTAGGTTAAAGGCTTTTACAGGCAATTTGCTTCAGTGCCATGGTGGACAACTATCCACATTGTTTGGCCTTTCGTTGCTTATGACTTCCCAAAAAAGACCTTGAACGCTTTGTTTGTTTCCTTAAGCGCAGTATGCTTTCAGCCAGCATGTGCTGGAATTACAGTTACCGCACTAGACCTGTACAGCGATCTTGGCAATAGCTGGCCTTAATCCTTTCTTCAGTATCTTAAATTATGGAGGAGTTCACTGACCTAGTAGATATAACAATAAATTAAATTCTTTTAAACAAATTGATCAAAGAAACTTGACCAATTTCCATAAATCTTTGGAAATTGGTTTGAATTAGCCTTTGATTTAGCATTGGTTTAATATACAAAAAAAATCCTATTCTTCTTACGCATTTGGCAGCAGTGCTGCTTCCTGCCTCAGTTCATGTTGCTAAGGAAGATTTATTTCCCAGAAGTTAGCCATCTCTCTTACAGCCTGTGACATTACAGTTCACTTCTTCCCTTGACAACGCTGTCCAGCTAACTTGCAATGTCTGTGAAGAGCAGAATGGATGGATTTTACTTTGGTGTAAAACATCTTAAATACTTCCGTGTAGGGGATTTCAAAGAGCTCTGCAGTGTCAGCTAATGTATCCTTGCCAATATGCTCGGAAGGCAAGTCGGGTATCTGAGATGAAGGCAAGGAAGCTGAGGTGCAGGGGCACGTGCTCTTGTAAGAGACTGGTGACAAAAATGAGAACAGAGCCAGCCTTTGTTCATGGTCTGGTACCTGTATTTTGATCCCAGGATTGCGGCTTACTTTTGTTTTCAGATTCTTAGGATATGCAAAACACACACTGATCCAAGATGCCAGTCATCTCTGCCAGCATCTTTCATCAGTGGTGAAAATACCACGAGAGTTGCTATAACACCTTCATCACAGCTGCTTCTTTGATGAAAGGGCTGAATAGGAACAACAAGAGAGAGAGCTGAAGGAGAGCAGTCTTTGGTTTCAGGCAAAATGGGCAGTGTGGTTCTGCTCCTCAACAGGCAGAAAGTCTTGCTCCTCACTTTGAAGCGCTAGGCATATTTAAAATAAAAAGGAAAAAGAGAAAAATCTAAGATCTGGGGGATACAATTGGGAATAAAAGCTAGTGGTCCATCAGGACGTTCCAGAAGTGCCCACACCCCGTTGATCTTTGCAGATTGCTGCCAGCCCCTCTGAAGGACGCAGTGGAGGTGTCTATGTGGAGGAAGTGCTACACCATGCCAGAAGTGAACGCTGCACTCAGTAAGATCCAGCTGGTGGGGTATTCTCAGAAAATTGTGAGTACCTGTAAAGCTGTCCTCAGGTCAACAGTAATAACTTGTTGTTTCTCAGCTTTCCAGAAACACCCTTCCTTTTCTATTTTCCATCTAGATCCTATGTAAGTTCTAGTTACCCTAGCCTAGGAAAGCAAGACAAGGTTATATTGAATGTCCCTCAGTCTGCCTCCTAGGAAGGGTTCTTGTTCGGTGAAGTCAGGGAGTGTCCATTTGTTTCTCCTCTTCCTCGGGGAGGCCAATTTTAAGGCGGCATACCTTCAAATTTGGAGTTGATGGCTGGCCCGCTGAGAGTTGGGAGGATGTACCAAATGAATGTATCCTCTCTGTCTGTAAGCCACATCCCCTCCTGAGTTACCGTATCTCACTTCTGGGAATCTTTTGAGTGCTTTAGCCTCCACTTTCTTTTATACTGCAAATTAGGGATTGTAAACAAAACCTAATGGTTCGACCTGAACTTCAAAAACTCCTTTCCCAGGGTTCCCAGCTAACATTTGTTGTCTATAATGCCGTTGACTATAATCCAGTGTAGTTTCTAGAATGAACTGAACCAACAATTTGGTAGTCTGCAGAGAAACTGTTCCCTCATGGCTTTTAGGCAGCATGTGGGCCATGATACCTGGTATAGTTGCTCAGGGCCATAAGAAATGAAAAGGTGGGTTAAAGTAAGTTTTGTAGCCGAAGCTTTTTATTTGCTCCCTTTTCCTAAGCAATGGGGCACAGAGGTTTGGAGACTGCTGTTTATGTGTAAGACAGTTTGAAACAGTAGCCAGTGCTGCTGTGGACTAAATTTGGTGGATTTGGGTTTGTGTGGTGCTGCATTAAAGCTGGTGAAAAAAGACCCCAAGCCACCACCAACATGACTGCTGCCATAAGCAACACCTGCAGCTTTGTCTAGCAGCTGGACAGGTTGAGGGCATTTGCACTCCTCAGTATCCATGGGTGGTTACTGTTCATTTTCGACTGTCCTCGCAGTGTGGATGCATCTCGCCTAATTTTAGATTTGTGCATCTAAGCCAATCATTCTTTTATAGTTACTGGGAAAAGAGACATATTTTATCTCTTCCCAAAGCTAATTTTCAAATAATCAGACTCTAATTAGCCAGTTAACCCAAAACTGGGTGACAGCATCAAGAATGGTCTGTTGTCCATTTTACATGTCTGCATATCAGCACAATCTAGAGCCTTGGTTTACATGCTCTGAGGGATGGAGGCCCTGCCTTGTTTTGCAAGGCATCCAAATATGTATTGAGATACTAGAAAAATCATTAGTATTGCATGAATCAGATGCTTGTTCTATTATTCAGTAACCAGAAAGTAGATCACATTAGTGAGGTATACGTGGAGGCTTATTTCCCTTTCTCAAAACAAGTATAACACATTACTGTGTACAGATAAAGCAATACACTTTCTAATGACACCTGGAAAGGAGACAACTGTCAGGTTGCTTATGCTTAGAGCTGAAACTGAAATCTGGATTGAGTTTGCAGGATGTTGTTTCTAGATCACCAGTAGATAGCATTTAAAAAGAAATAAAGTTAGAAAGTGAGTGAGTTTGAAGTTAAGTTTATGTTTTCCACAACAAAATGTGTAACCCAAACAGAGTTTTTTATATCACTATAGAACTACTTGTCCATTCTCGCCTGCTGGCCAGTATCAATAACATTTGACTAAGGGAGTATAGAGTCTTCAAAGATGTAAAGCTCCTACAAGCTTCTTCAATACAGCGGAAGGAGGCAGAGGATCAAGAACCCCGTTGATTCCTCCATTTGGAGTTATGGTTCAATGTGAACTCAGTTAGATGCCATAGAATTCACATGGAAGACAGACTTTAGGAAGGCCTTACCTCAGGAAAAGCTTTTCTCAGGGTGTGTGTCCTGTTAGACATGGGTAAATAAAAACAACAGATGTAAAGCTCAGGAAACTATCTTCCTAAAGGCTTTGAATAGCAGAACTACTTTTAAAGTTGACATCACTGATGATAAAATTACCTGTTCTGTCTTCTCTTGGGGGCTCGCTCAACTTAATGTCTCTTGCTTTGTGTTTCAGGAGCTGTTCGGTGCTGTGCAGGTCACTCCTCTCAGCTCAGGCTATGCTCTTGGAAGTTCCAATTGGATTATCCAGTCACACTATGAAAAGGTTTCCTATGTTTCAGGATCTTCTCTACTTACAACACACCCTCAGGTACAGCCCCTGACTTTTGTTATTCTTCTATAGGAGGAAATGTATTTGCTCAAAAAAAAGAGCAGGGCTTATTCCATCTGGGATCAGGTGTAGTATAGAAGCTGTGCTAAGGTACCTCTGTTAGCGGTTGGCTAGACTTAACAGGCAGTCAGAAGACATACTACCCTGATAAGTGGACAGGTATCAATAGTTACTAGGGAAAGACCACTAAAATTCTTTGTTATCGATGATTTCACGTTAGCTTATTCGCCACTGTAAAATTCTCCTTCACCTTAAATAGGAAATTTTCAACAGAGTTAAACAATACAGCATTAGTGATTTTTTTAAAAAATCCATATTTCACTGAAGAATTTTTACAGACAGTTCACAGACGGCTTCTATATCACTTCTGAAACATCCTTCCTTGGGAGAAATGATAGCTAACTGACTGCCAACTTTTCCACCCTGCTCTGCTAAGGGCAAAGTCTTTATAGTGCTGTAGATGTAATTTCCAGTAAATTAATTCTCTCTAGATCCATAAATTCTTAGTGCAAAGAATGGCTTGAAGTTTGCAGTACTATGTGCTTCAGAAGTTATCAAAATAGTTAAAAGCAATATTAGCAGGAGGTATTTAAAAATAATGTAGAGAATGTGTCAGGTTCATGATCAGTAAGTAATTTCCCCCAAGGTGAGTATCTTCTAAAGAGCTTTGCTTCTAAGCATCCGTCATTTAAAAGCTTCATTTCAGGAGCCGAACAACTACAATAGATAAACCATCCTTAATAGTGTGACTGTACTTAGCTGCATGCAATGTATCAGAGCCTCTTTTTCTCATCAGCCTCATACTGGCCTGGGTTGTGTTCTTTTGTCACCTTCTAGTGAAGGGGCAGCAGCAGCATTTGATGGTATATGAATGAAATATTTCTGTGAGGAGAAACTTTGCACTATAGGAAGTGGTTTGGTAACTGAGCATGTTTTCTCTTTGTTGACATGAAACGGTCATTCAGTTTATCAGGTTAGACTTCATCATTTCTCAAAAGGTGAACATTTCTCTGGAAACTTCTGGTAAAATCCCTGTTTCTAAGGAAATTACCTCCTGGTGGCAGGGAATGGTGTGTCAATGAATGGCCTGGTAACAGCCCATGAAGCAGCAGATCTGCACTCACTGCAACCTGCAGAAGTGGTAGCAGTTAGGCAGAGCAGTTTCAGCTTTAACAAGTGCAGGAAAATGTGCTGCGAGCCTACCTGAAGTGCTGTGGACCTACTCTGCTGACAAGAGATGAAACCTGGACTATTCACTCTGCTGACAGTGTTGCTTCTCCCACATGCTCTCCAAGAACCTCATTTTTTAGCATATAGTCCATTGCACTTTGCATTATTTTATACTAACACATAGTTTGAAGAAATAGTTTACCAGACAGTTGAAATTACTTTCAGTTTGAGCTTTTCTTGTTATTTACCACATCACAAATGTTACCAGATATCATTTGCATATCAGACATCATCATCGTCTTATATTTGCTTCCAGACAGTTGTTGAAGACAGTGGGAGGTTTTTGTCCTAGGGTTAATCTGTGTGAACACCAGTACAAGCTCCTACAATAAAGAGATTCTGTAATGACTAGTGGTTTTTGTGAGCTGTCAACCAGCTCTTCATCTATTTGATGTTTGACAGACAATATGTAATGATAACAATATCTTGAGTGGCACAAAGTCAAAATTGTGTTCAACAAATCAGCATTTTTTCATCAGGGAATAAAAAATTGTTTGTCTGTCCTGTTTCTCCGTAGAATTATGGTGAGCAACCATAATGAAATTCCCATCTTTTAACAGTGTATGAAAACAGTCACTGCATTTTGTTTTAAAAAGGATATGCAGTTAATCAGCATATGTTTAGGTAAAAACATATCATGAGCTTTTTGAATAATAGTAAAACCTTAGCTCTTTTTCCAGTCTTCTGGAACTCCCTCCGTAATTATTAAAAATGAGCATCAGTTGACCAAGCTTTCATCAGCCATTTGTTTGTTTAGGGTGATAAGACACAGATTATTTGGGCGTACAAATGGAACAATGCTTCTTCCTCTTATCTTCCTCTTGTCTAATATACACAGTAATAGCCTGGAGAGCATTTCCTGCTCTCAAGGTGCAAAGAAGATAAGGTTCATCTCACCCAGCCGAAACTGGGCCCCCACCCCACCTTCCCTCCTTCTCCCTTCTGCCAGCACTGGGATTTAAGTGCTGACATAGTGGAGATGGCAGCACAGGTGGAAATTAGCAGTCATGGGAAGAGAGTGGGATTGCTTCTTTGGTATAACTTATGGCTTAAAGTTTTGTTGAAATTTTACATTACATCTAGGTTACATCTATAATCAGCAGAGAATTATGGTGTATCTGTAATAATCAGTCCATCTCTATTAACAACAGGTAGAAAGTGAAGCAGTTAGCTTAGTTTAGACATGGCCCAGGATGTACAGATTAGCCGAAACTGGGTGCAGTGAATGCTGGCTGTTGGGATGATCTTGGAATGTCTTGTGAAATCTTCAGTGGGTCTCTAGGAAGTGCAAGTGAAGAGTTCAGCAAGATCGTATTCATAGCTGCTGAAAATACCTAAAGAGCTTTAAAGGGTTTGTTTGAGAGTTAGGCCTGGCACCATTAATTGTTCCTTTTGCTTCTGTCTGCTGGCAGATGGTTTCTATTGAAAATTTTGCCTCACCCTCTACTGAGGCTAGAATTGACACTGTTGCCACTGAAGTGGAGAACAGGAGTTGACAGTACAGGTTCAGACATGTCACTAAAAGCCTTTTAAGACATATTCTTTACATTAACCTACAAAAATCGATGCAAGCCCTCTCAGTGCCATAGCAGCTGAAATTATGCGTATCTAATATGGCATAATCGTTATGTACATTATCACAGGCAGATTCAATATTATTTTTTATTGCATTATTGGCATTTCATTTTCACGGACACGCTGTGGTGAGTCAAAGATTGCAATAGATCTCACGTAACAGGTCTGGTCCTACAAGGCTGTGCACAGTGTAAACTTCTGTCAAAGTTGATATGAAATTCCCCTACATGTTAAACAGAGCAAGGTCTTTTTCAGCTACTTAAGAATGGCACTGAGGGACTGTGAGCAAGAGAATTAACTGTATGGTGATCTTCTAAGTTCAGTAGATGAATCTCTTCATCAGTCTTCATCAGTCTCTTCTGGTAGAAGTCTCTCCTGGTTGGTGAGACTGAAGAGGGTCTATTGAGAGTAAATAACCGTGAAATACCGTGCAGCTGGACTGCAGTTGCCCACCTTTGCTTGAACAGTAGCTGTGGGAAGTGCATCCCAGCCCAGAGTGAGGCAAAAAGTTAACTTTTTGCCATAGCTGCACTGCATCTGCAGAGAAAGAAGTGGATTTTGCCTTTTCAAGATTGAATTATGCTAAATTTTGAGTATCAAGAATATATATTTAGTATCAGGTCACACTTAAGTATAATTTCTGAATATCTACTCTGTGTTTGCTAACGGAGAGAGCTGGGTATGTGTTTTCATTTTGCCAGAATAAAACATGTCAAATGATTGACCTCAGTGAAAAAAGTATGAGCCTTGATGCACAGTTGAGGCAGAAGCAATGTTTACTTCAGCATTAGACTGCCTACCAGTAGCCAAGATGACCCTCCTTTTTCCTTGGACCATTTAATCGTCAGTCCTGCTACATCTGTGAGCCACAGGATAGTCTGTGCAGATAGAAACTCTTCCCTCCCCCAGGAAGCAGACATGGCATGGATAGATGTTTGTGATAGCTCCCCTCAGCACTTCAACCGCCTAATCTAGGATTGTACCTGTGACTGTAGGTCGTCAGTACAGCACACAATGTAGACCCAGCAGATCAGAG
Source organism: Cariama cristata (assembly GCF_000690535.1). Classification (NCBI taxonomy): domain Eukaryota; kingdom Metazoa; phylum Chordata; class Aves; order Cariamiformes; family Cariamidae; genus Cariama; species Cariama cristata. Next base: position 50,673 of record NW_009603108.1, on the reverse strand, counting down.
GTCAAAGCCCTGTGACGACCTCTATTTCACTTTGACACAGCTTAGCCTACAGTACAGTCTTCAAAGAAAGGTATTGGAGGAGGGCACAGTGCTAATCTGATCCACTAGGAGAGACTGTCATATTTTCTCTGTTATTTTAGCTCTGGTGTTGCATTGGGAGCACTACTTCTTTGTATGTGTTTTTTTTTGTGTGCAGTTGAATCTATGATTTTTCACCTGGTTTTGGCTACTGGCTTTTAAGGAAATACTTGTCTTTTTGGCCTGATATTATAGCTACATTAAAAAAAATTAGTATGTGTGGTTATTTATTAGATAAATAAACAAAATTTATCAATGTTAAGGAATCTAAACCAATTTCTCTTTTCTACCAGCAGTAGCCACTTCCATTTCACAAAACCAGACTTCTAAAAAGGCCTGTGCAAACAATCTGAAATGAGTATTTGAAAGTCGTGGTTGTAATACTGCGGGCAGAAGAGCAGACTTCCCAGTCAAAGGGAGAGCCTTGGGCGGCATTCCGATTTATACACAAAATGGAGAGCTTCAGGCCCAAAGTCCTTTGCTGATCTCACCTCTTCCAAAGAGAACCCACTGAATGGTTGAGGGAAGTGCTACTGCCCCTGTAGACAGAGCGCCCTGGAAATCAAAGCTGACACCTTGATTTGTGAAGGGAGGCGAGTTGGAAACTAATACAGCCAGCGATAGGAATGCAAGTGTCAGACCATTCCTGACTGTACTGCCACATCCTCAGCAATTTATTGCCTTTTCAATGTTCAGCTCCTGAGGCCATGAAATGATTAGTCCATGGAGACTACTTTGAGATGGATCCAGTTACAGTTCTGTTGTTTGTTTTGGGCTGTAGTATGCAGGTAATCAGTTGTATGTGTTTTTATTAACTCCAGTTAGGTTTCCACAGATGGAGGAATGTTCAGTTTAAAGTGTTCCATGTATTCTCCTTCTCGGTCAGTGTATCTATAATGTATTGCAGTCCTCTTGATACAAAGCAGAGAAACCCATGTTACAACTCTCATGTTACTCATTTTATTTCACTGTGCTCTGTTTCAGCCCATGGACCAGGCTTCTCTTAAAAATAGTGATGTTCTCATCCTGACGGGTCTTACACAAATCCCTACTGCTAACCCAGATGGCATGGTAGGAGAGTTCTGCAGCAACTTGGGTAGGTCGTTGAAAGAAGTCTTTTGCCTATTTTATCATCTTATTCATTGCTTTGGGTGGGAAATGATTCTGAGATTCCTGGAATTGAGTAAGTTGTCCAGCTATAGCTTCTGGCATAAAACTAGCTGTTTAGATTTTACGATGTGCTCCTGATGTCATTAATACAGTAAGTGCTTGGAGAGACCCAAGTTGTACCTAAAATGTTTTGGAATGGAACAGGTATAATGAGATTTAATCATCTGCTGCTCTTGGTTTGCTAAGTATGTTGCTTAGCTGCCAACAGACTACGTGTTGCCTAGGTTTTGGATATTGTTCCCAGCTGAAATATTACTGTTTCCTTCCTGTATATCAGCCAGTGTAAAATCTTTACATGCTTTTTTATGACTTTCAGTTTTGAAAACAAGCACATCTGCTTCCCTTCTTACACCTGATTTTTAAATATACCAAAAGCAAACAGCACAATCTCTGTTTAAAAAAAAAAATCAAGATATATTTATAGACCCCAGAAATATAAAACCTAATCAGACACTTTCACAGCTGGAAAGGCTGATAATTGCAACGCTGCGATATCAGTGTGAATGGCAGCATTTTCCAGCCTGTTTGGAATGTCACATCCAGTGCTGTTCTCTCCTTTTCTCCCCTTCCCCCACTTCAGTTCCTCTCTGCTCTCACCCTTATGTCATCAAACCCCTTTCTCATGTCTGTCCTGCCTTATATTGCCTGTTCTTTTATCAAGAGATCTTCCCTTTATTTTAAACTAACTACTTACTAGAAATAAGACTAAAAAGCTTGTGATATGAGGATTGTTACAAAGGTTATTAAAAGACATTAGAAGTCTAAATCAGGGAATCCTCACTGGAAGCAAGCGTTCTGGTCCCCATTACACACTTGGCAGAAGTTTGAGCAGTAGTATTTAGGTAGCTTACCCAAGGTTGCAGAATAAGGCTGAGAACAGAACTGAAGTGCAAGCAATCCTTAGTCTTAGTTTTTAAATGTGGATGTACCCTTGGATAAGAAAAAAGCCACAATACTTTGGGTTTTTTTCCATTTTAAAATCCTTGTGCATTTTCACAGATGCTGAATATCTGTGTACTGTCTCACAGTCCCAGTATGAGACTGCCATGGTAGTGGAAGGCAAATAATACAAGGGATGTGGTAGATTCCTCCATCAACCACCATCTCTAAATCAAAATCAGATATCCCTGTTTAGTGCAAGTTTCAGTTCAATCAGGAGTCATAGATCCTGTTTTGGGATATACAAGGTAAAATTATGTGGGTTTAGTTTATACGAAAAGCTGAGTTAACGACATCAGGATCATTCCTTGTAGTGTAAATACCTATGAATAGAGTGTATTTTGGCATTTTGTAAGAATGATAATCTTGGATTATACCGAAGATCCTCTCTGCCAGCCTCCTGGCTCCAGCAGCGATCATGAGTAGATGCCTAGAGAAGAGTAGAAGCACAGAATGAGACTATATAATTCTTTCCCCTTGTAATCTCATAACCTTCAAGTATTTTTATTTCAGGAATTTCCTGAGTCAGACATGGCTTTTGTGTAGTTAGTAATGTTCAATGGATTTCTCTTCCAGGAACTCGTTCAACCTCCCCTTGAAGCTGTGTTAATGCTTAACACCTGTGACTTGCTTTCCTAAGTGATGCGTGTGTTTATATGTGTGTGTGTATTACGGTCTATGTTTTCATTGTTTGTAAGCGTTGTTAATTTTATTACCCTATGAGCTGTCCCAGATAAGCTTTGGTGACCTTGTTGTTCTAGATCCAGATGTGCTGCCCTTCTCTGTCCCTTCTGGACCTTTATGGGCGTTACTGGCCGCCTGAGAGATGGTAGCATGATCACATCCTGTCATCTCACTTTAAACCACCAAGGAAGCAAGGCTGAGCTGAAATGTTAGACTTTGTACTGGAGAGGCCGAGGAGTGGTACGTGTTGCCCTGCTGCCAACTCTGCTGCAAATGTGCTCTAGCAAGCACCTTGGTGGTCACTCGTGTCTTGAACTGCAGCAGCTGTGTGCTGAGTAAACAAGAGTGAGACTGTTGTTAATTAAAATACTTTTAAAAATTAAACAAAGTCTTAGAGATGTAGCTTGGGCCAAAGCAAAATCCAAAAGATGAATGCGTATAAATAAATGTGTTACATATGTAGGTACAGGTGGGTGTTTATCTGCGCAAGTTGTTCTGGTTTACAAAAACTATTTTAGGGTTTTGCAGAAGGTCTTCAAGCTAGCTTCTATTTTGAATGAGACAAACCCAGAAAAATTAGAAAATTATTAAAGACCATAGGAAGATATATGCTTAAAATTATGCCATTGTAAGAATCTGGAATTTGAGTGGTATTTGCCAAAAAACACAGTGACCTGAAGAAATTAAGTAATTCTATGAATAATGTAGTGGTAGGGCTGTCTCTTACATAACACCAGCAATGTTTACATATCCACCCCAACATCAGGAGATGAAAATAGTGATCAATTTTCTTTCAAATACATGAAAAAGTCCAAAAAGCATTTGGTTACTGGGAAAAGAAATAGAGTAGGCAACCTGAATACAATAGTTTTCATATATTTTTCCCATTTCCAAAATGTTCAAGGGACTTCACAAGAAGCTCAGAATACACTAGGTAAAAACTCTAAAGCAGACACCGGAAACTTACCAAAAATGTGTATCATGAGGTAACAGCATGTTTGTGAATAAGCGTTGTGAAGCACAGAAATGGAAGTGTGAAAATTTCATGTTGATCTCTGTTTTCATCGCAGCACATAGAGTTGTAGACGTCAATTCCCATTATTACCAAGTCACATGCATGATTTCCTCTCCGCATTGTGTGTGCAGCACTGAAACCATGCTTTGTCACATCTCCAAGTTCCTCTCAGTTTAGCCCAAACCCCTTTTTTCTGTGCTCAGCACTGCAGCACCAGCACTCTGCAGCTCAAGAAAAGAAATTGTATTTTTACATTGCCTTGGGCATCATCAGCAAAATTGCCAGACTGTCTGTAGGGACAGTTTGTGATATTTTGTGTGTGTGTGTGGTCGTGCCTCTGTGGGTGTGTGTTCGTGTGTTTATATAAAGCCGAAAAGAGCACAGTTTGCTTTTTAGGTGCCAACTTGACCTTGTGGTGGCAGCTGTTTGAAAAGCAAGTATCTCATTGTGAGTTGTAAATTGAACAACTTGTTATGGAGCTACTGAAGGAGACTAAATTTGAAATGCCAAAATTATTATACAACTTCTATCAAGAGAGTGCATCCATCAGTCACAGGGATAAATTAGGCTTTAAACAGCTTTCAGATATACGTGTCCTCTTACTGACAGCTAAAGAAAGTTGCCGTAGTGATGCAGAGAGCCAGATTGGACCTGCTGCTTGCATGGAAAACAATATGCTTGTAAAGGTTTTCATCCCTGTTTTGCAGAAGCTGGGAGGTAATTCTTATCCCTTTAGGGAACCACTTAAGAGCACCTTCAAGAGGTGGTGCCCAGCTGTGCTGACCACAGCACATGCAAATAAACTTGCACCGAGGAACTGAGTAGTGTATTCTAACCCAAAAGTTGTCACACAGAGCCTTGTCAGTGGTGGGATAGCTGTGTTGCTGTCCTTTCCTGTCCTGGGGACTAGGAGTATTCACCAGGCTGGTTTCAAAGATGCATCACTGTGCTGCCAGGAGCATGAGATTCAAGGGGCCGGCAACCTTGGCTTGGTGGTCTAGTGGGTAGGGCAGCTGGCTGGGAGAGTGCTCCACTCCATGGATTGTGATTTTATATTAATGATTGATAACCAGCTCTGTGGTTTTCCTGGGAACAGAAATTCAAGTTGGCATCTGCTCCAAGACCTTACCCTCCATTATTTTCTCTGTGGCCCCAGGAATCTTGAACTTCTGGTTGTTTTCAACAGAAAGGCTTGAGGTTTCCATAGCAAACCAAGGGCTGCAGGGAAGGGAGAGCTCTGAATTCAAACTCTGAGGCTTGGGAATGAAACACACATTTTTCATGCCCAGGACAAATTCTTTAACCAGCCCAACTTAAGATGAAAGCTCTTCCTCCTGCCTCTTCAAAGGGAGGAGGGAGCCGTTTGTCTCAGCTGGATGAAGCTAGTTGTGCCTGGGTGAAAGAAGAAGGAACCCGTTTCATGGAGACAAACACCTTGGTGTTTCAGCCAGTATCTTTGTTCAGAGCAGAGACAGAGCTGCAGACATACCCCTTTCTGTAGCATTTTCCACTGATCACCAGTGCGCCCTGTACTCTGCATCCCCGTCTCTGCTCCATGCAGCGTTCTTGCTGCTGTGCATATAGGTACTTACTGTTCCTCTATGCAGAAGTTTTGGGTGCGTAATGAAGCAATGCAAATTCTGGTCCTGGAGCCAGAAGCTTAACTTTCAGCCCCCAGATGGCTTGGAAAATGTCGTTCCTAATCTCCTCATTCCTCTCTTCACATCCTGTTTACAGATGGGATAGTTTAGACTTACCCCTGTAAGAGGGATAATACAACACATTGCTGGGATGTTTTGTAATATCTCAGGTTCTAGACAAATGTAAAGTATTGCTATTCGTATTTTGATGGTATAGTTTGTATGGGACCTGGAGAAAACCTAGGCAATAAACCCACTACGCTGCAGTTATAACTCTAATACAGAAGGTATCTTTGACCACGAGTTGTTGAGAGCAGCGTGCAATAGGCACTGACTGCCAAAAAGGAGTTAAGCACCCAAATGCATGTGGATGATCCTACTACAGAGTCTGTGCATTTCCCTAGACTCTGTACAACCTTTAAACATTCAGCCATAAAAATCTTCCTTGAGCATGTAGGTGGGGCAAAAAGACCCTTAATGTGCTAAATCTGTACCCCATCAAAGCTTGTCAATAAATTGATGTCAAGGAAGGGACTATGATGGGATGTAATATAGGCATTTTCAGGCTCATTCGCAGCTTTTTCTGTAATGCCTTGATGCATCTGCTGCACTGCAATTAACATCAGTAGATGGTTTTACCCCACAACCACAGATGAAATCCTAGTGAGGCTGCAGTTGCTCAGTGATCTGGACAAAGTGTTTCCACTTTCCCATAAGATACAGCATTTTTGGAATGTATTCTGCCAAAAGAACAAAATGTTTGCTCTGTACTTGCTTTTGCTGTTGTATGCAGATCTGTCTTGTTTACAGAGTAATCCTGTTTTTCTTTTTTCCTTTCCTCATTTTTCTCTAGTCCCATGCTGTCTACAATTCATAGAGGTTTTAAATTGTCCACGTTATATTGAAAGGACAGAAATATTTAAGAGTTTTTAAGAAGGAGAAACTCTCCCCCACCCCCTGCTACCTTCGAGGGCTGTTTGAAATAACCACATCTTCAGCCATCCATCTAGAGCACTGAAACCGAGTACAGAACAGTTTCTTATGCGTAGTTCTTTCAGCGGAGACCTGTGAACTGTTGTCCTTCCCTGTTGGTGGACAGCTAGTAGATGGAGCAGGGTTTATTTTGATGGCGAGGGGTTTTGTGGCACTCATTTATCCTCGTGTGGCAGTGCAGGATCGCCCTCGCCTGTCAGGAGTTTGCATGTGCTCAGCCTGTTGTGTGCCCTCCGGCTAACGGAGTGGAATCGTTCGGTCCGCTAAGCCTGGAGCAGGCAGTAAATCAGTGTATTTAATGATCAGAAGTGTTCCTCCCAATTCGTATGCATAATGTGTTCTGCTAATTCATGCCGTAGCTTCTTTCTATACCTTACGTAATATTTGGATTAAAAGAATTCTATTTAAAAGTTTAAATATGAACTTTGTTAATTGATTTTTACTTTCTCTCTCACTTAGCTATGACTGTCCGGAATGGAGGAAATGTGCTGGTTCCCTGTTACCCCTCTGGAGTAATATACGATCTGCTGGAGTGCCTGTATCAGTATATTGACTCTGCCGGGCTCTCCAATGTTCCTTTTTACTTCATCTCACCTGTTGCCAACAGCTCCCTTGAGTTCTCCCAGATCTTTGCTGAATGGTAGGTGTTAAAGGGCTGCTTTGTCAGCCTCAATTCACACAGTCAGCCCTGGGAGGAAGATATATGCAGGTTATCTCTACTTGACATATTCTAATATACACGTTTCTTGAGTCACAAGGGTGCGCGTGCCTGTGTAAGTAGATGTTCTATAATTAGGGAAGCATCATTTCCTATAGAACATAGAAACTCAAATAAGCTGTCCTTTTTGGTACTTGCACTGATGATTAAATGTTGTACCTGACTGGAGTGAATTTTAGCTGTGCCTGTTTGCATGTCTTATCCAGTGCCCCCAAAACTAGACCATCGTATCCCTATATAAGCAAAACAGGTTTTTCAGGCTTAATTTTGCTAAGCCACCAATGTATTTTCGTGGCAAAAAAAGGCCAACAGTGTCCTGGGCTGCATTAGGCAGAGCCCTGCCAGCAGGTCAGGGAAAGGGATGCATCTCTGCTGAGCACTGGTGAGGCTACACGGAGAGTGCTATATCTAGTTCTGGGCTCCCCAGTACGAGAGAGCATGGGCTTATTGGAGCGAGGCCAGCATAGGGCCACAAAGATGAGAAGAGGCTGAGAGAGCTGGGACTCTTCAGCCTGGAGAACAGAAGGCTCGGGGGGATCTTACCAATGTTTAGAAATAGCTGATGGGAAGGAATGAGGACGAGGGATCCAGACTCCTCTCAGTAGGGCCTACTGACAGAGCAAGAGGCACAAATTAAAACACATGAAATTCCATCTGAACACAAGAAACACTCTTTGTTTACTGTGAGGGTGGTCAAACACTGGAAGAGGTTGTGCAGAGAGGTTGTGGAGTCTGTATGGAGACACCAAAACCCAACTGGACACAGTCCTGGACCACCTGCTCTAGCTGACAGTGCCTGAGCAGGGGGTTGAACTAGATGATCTCAAGAGGTCCCTTCCAACCTTGACCATTCTGTGATTCTGAGCCATGGAAAGGAGAACCCAACCAATTGTATCTGTTCCTAAATTCTGACAAGTGGAGACGTGCTCTAGATTATTAAATACAGTAAGTTAACTCTTCCTTCCTTTCTTCATCTCCAGATTTTTTAGGTCTGGAGTTCAGGAAAGAAAAGAGAGGTCCTGAAAATCTTATGTGAATTGATCCTCCAGGAGAATTGTAAAGAGGATTGAAATCTGGGGAATTTTAATCATGTTACTTTCAGCAAAAGCAGGAAAATCAAACCATGGTGTCCTGGCCAAACTTTGGTGTACTCACCAGGGTGTGTTGAGTCATATAGTTTATAGTTAAACAATTGTTTGTACTTACATGGTGATTTCATTTCAGTAGCAGC
>NW_009603108.1:1459-42166 GCF_000690535.1 Cariama cristata | reverse complement strand
GCAGGAATGTTACCTGTGCCAGTTGGGTCATTTTGTCCGCTATGTCTAGCTGGCACTACTCAGACACCTAAGTGTTCAGACACCATTGTTTTGTATTCTACTTTGCTGTAGTGGCTTATATTCAAAAGTCAAAAAACAGCATTAGCTAATCTCCAAACACTTACATGTAAGGTGAATGTTGTACTTACGTGGAAATGGACGCAGAAGTTGAACATCTGTAAAATAGAGGTTTGGGGTCAGAACTGGGGTTGAAATTCAGGGATTCTAGCTTTCCAATTCTACTATTTAGTCAGCTAAAAGGAATGTCCTGTTCCTATTCTTAGTATCTCTTAGTCTTTATTAAATTTAGTTCGACCCAGGCTTATTGCTTTTTAATAAAGTGAGGAAAGTATGAGACGGACAGTGTTTCCCAGAAAAAACCACAGGACAGTGTCACTACAGATAATTGTAACGTCACACAGACCTCTGACAAATACCTTTTTTTAACTTCTGTAATAGGATGAATCAGGAGTCTGGTTAGAGCTAATCAACAACTTCCAATATTTATGTTTTAAAAATAAATGATTGATGTAAAATAGCAGGTAACAGCGAGCATTATGCCATGGTGAGAGGCAGTTTGCCAACATTGTAGCTGTAATAATAAAATGCATAGGGCAATTAGATTATAATGAACAAAAGGACCAAATCACTGCTGAAAACTGGGATGAGGCAAGCGGAATTTTTCTGTTGACAGGTGATTTGGGTTTGCAAAAACTGCTGGAGTCTGACCTATGAAATGAAGTGGGTGTTGAGTTACAAATTTGTCTTCAACAGCAAAGGAGTTCTGTTACCTAGCGCATACAAAATTACTTTCAGCTGTCTTACACCTTCTCTTCGTGATTTCCATATGACTGAGTTGTCATGTCTTGTAAGTGTTGGTCCTCTAAACAGAAAGACTGGAAGCAACAAAACAGATTCGTGATTTTGCACCTGATGCCACCGATACGAAATGGCTTTCTCCAGAAAAAGTTTAACAGTAGATGGCAGCAGACACTGCGGGATGTTCTGCACCACTCTAACCCAGCTTATCTTCCTTCTCTTTTAAAGGTTGTGTCATAACAAACAAACAAAGGTATATCTTCCAGAACCTCCTTTTCCCCATGCTGAGGTAAGTAAACCATGGTCTTGCTGTTTGCTAAGATCACCAAGTGAGTGGGTTTCAGGAACACAGTCCTGTGTGGCTGTTGTTTTTCTGATGAACACTTTTCCAGCTGTTTAATAGTTCTGTGTCGTTATTCATACAAGTTGTTGTTGTTTTTTTTTTTTCCTTTGCTTTCTGTGATTAATTTGGGAGCGTGGGAGAGGAATGAATGATGGTGTTCCCTCAACTCAAAAATTATCATGATGTTTATTTCAGCATATAACTTACATATGCTCGCCTGTTTAACTTCTTCCCCCGCAGAAGGCTGTCTGGTGTACACATGGTTGAACGTTTGCTCTTATCAGACTGCAACCACGAATATTCCCTTTGTCCAAGCAGTTTATTTCAAAGTCTTTGAAACTAAGAGCTTGTTACCAGAGACAGCTTAGTCATCCCAGCTCCTACCTCCCTAGCTGAAACAGGCACCATGTTGTCTGCTGCAGGAGAAATGGTATCTTGAAAGAGAGGTTTAATAAAAAAAAGTTAAAGCTTGCAGCACCGAGTGCTGTCATTGGCAATTTTAAATGAAATTACTTGAGCTAGCATCTTAGTGAAGCAAAAAGGAGTAAGGTTCCTGTCTCTGGGGGAGATCTCACTGCAACATATGTTGAGGGGATCTTCACCGCAACAAAATAATAATTTGAAAGGAAGTTTTAGCCAACCAGACATTAAATAATTGTGGTATAACTCATGCCTTCAGAGTTATCTGACAGAGTTACTCAAGAAAGGAAATCTCTTACTTTCTCCACTGGGAACAGGTAGATTTCCCAGTGAAGTAAATGAGAGGCAGAGTGGGAAAGGAAAAAATGGGACTGAGAAATAATTTTGGCTAAATCCTCCTCCTGTGAGACAGTGAGCCATTTGGGGCATACAGTCTCAGAAAATGGGCTCTTTTAGTTCTTGTGGTCATAACTGTTTGATGAAATGTGCAGAGTGGCCATTGCAGGTTTGAGAGTCCAGGGGCTAAATCCTTCTTCAGGCATTGTTGGGGTTTTTTTTTCCTCCAAGATTCCTCGTCCAGGGGCTTGTTCTGGAAATTACCATTGCCCAGTACATCTATCATCTGTAGGTGCTTCAAAGGCATTGTTGGAAGTAGGATCTGATTTTTTCTTTCCAGATGCTTGAATGCATTTCAAGCATGATGCACAGTGAATTATGTATCATCTGTTACCAAGAATAATGCAGACTTCAGGGCAAGCCACCTATTCACGAATATTTTTGTAACCAGAAAACTCATTCACACCCATAGATCAATTCCAACGCCTGATCTCCGAGTAGGAGACTCTCTACCCATGCTGCTGGCTATGCTTTTTAATTTCCCCTGCATGTCTGCTTCCCGAGGTGTCCTTGTTGATCCACAGTGTCTTTGTTTCACTGACAACCTATATTCTACCAAAGACATTGCTTCAAAATTTTAGTTTGCAACATGCACTGCAACTGGCAGGTTTAAGTGAAAGCCCTTCCAAAAATGAGAAGCTGTCAAAGTCTGGATTAATTAACCCATCTAATGTGATGGGTCTTTGTGTTTATAGAGTGATAAGTGTGTCCTCTAATTTTTAGGACATTTTATATTCTCCAGAGGCCTGTTGATAATGAGATTTTGCCAAATTATTGTTTAGCTGTTGAGGCATTTGTCTGTGCTTCATGTGTAGATCAAGGTAATTATCTAGGAAAGGACTCACAGCAGTGGCTAACAGATCAGTTTCCTTATGACAAAATGCAGTGGGCAGAGGGAGTAACCTGCCTGGTACAGGTACAGGCTTTGGTTGACAAGGCGAAATCATACAGGTTATGACCCACAAAGCTAGGGACATTTTATCAAGAGATGGACAAACAGCTTTATCTAGACCGATGGATATCATTGATAGGAAGCTGTTCTTAGGCTTCTTACACTTTTGCCTAAGGGTTCTCTTAAATGTGCTAAATGACACAATACAGTGTGTATCCACATCCTTGTGGCTCCCAAACTATGAAATGGCTGTAGCCTTTAGGCGTTTCAGCACTGAGCTGCCATCTGAAGCGAGTACTGCACATTTCACAGGGAGACCTCTAACACAACTAAGATTGTGTGTTTGGGTACTCACAGCTGCTGTATAAACACTGGGAGGTGGAGGAAACACTGGGAAGTGGAGTGACCTGCACTACCGCCACCCCATGATGGACTAAATGTGTCTCTTCATTGCTAAATCCTGATACGTACTGGCTGTTTTGCAAAACCAGTTTGTACAGTGGGAGGCCGCAGACCTAGGCATATAGCAGCACTCTTTCAAAAGCCTGGCTTAATAGCAAAAGCAAAACAAAGTAATACCCAGGCAAAGAAAGGCTGAGACTGCTATTTCATTTAGTGCTTTTCCTAAGATCATAAATCACTGAAGTTTAGAGACACTTGAGAACTGATTCCTCCTTTCTGTTCTGTAAGATGCATGGTTTGGTTTAGTTTGGTTTTAAACAGTCAAAGCATATTGAGATTTATATAGATGACTGACATGTAAGACACCCATGCTCACCAACACGGCGCCAAGATGCCCGTGTCAGGTACCCAGTGCTCAGCATGTGCCTTTGATTCCTTGTTACTGTCCTCTGAGGTACAGCTACTGTCATCCTTTTAGTCATGTAATCGTCAGCTGCCTTGGGCTGCATTCCAGCTGTAGTGGTACCTGCAGCTGGTTGTGGTTTAGTGCTGTCGTACTGTTTCTAAGGCATGGGAAAGGAGCTAGGTTTCTTTTTCTTGTATGAAACACAGAGTTGGAACAGACAGTGTAAAGAGAAGAGGGGCAAAACGTTGCAGCTGACACTGTCTATGTAAGTCATATAACGTGAAACATCCATATAACCTCTTTTCAGTACAATCTTTAACAAATGTTTTATTTATTCCCTGGCAGAAACCATTATGCCTGTGCAAAGAGTATCCATAATAGGGTCAGCTGCTGTGATGTTCTGGTGTAATTTTACCAAGCAAAATGGTCTTAATAGACACCTGGCCTGAATGACCTGTCCATGGCCATACTGTCAGCCTAGGAGGGAGCGAGGACTTGGACTCGAGGCTTCCCGTTACTAAGTTAGAGCCTTAGTCAGCAGCCAGCCTTTTTGATTTAGGTAAACACTCTCTTTCTAAATCTGTGGCTCTACAACCTCACAATCGGAAGCTCTGCTTACTAGCACTTAAGGGCATTTTTAATGAGTATCAGAAACAGACAATGAATGATCATTTCTATTGAATAGGTTGTTAGTGGAGAATTGCCTTACTTTTTTCAAAGTAATGATAGGCTTGTGCAATGTAACCTATACGGAAATTGCCCATCATGAAAAGATGTGCTTAGCTGCTCAATTGTTGGAAGAAAATAGGGAATTACTCAGACATGCCTCTTAGTTATTAGCAAGCATTAATAACATGCCTGGCATGATACATCAGAAAGGGACAGGCCAGGAAATAAGCTCCTAATTATCTACGGAACAAGTCCAGCCCAGCATGCTGTCTGCTCCTGAAATTCAGGGTTCCTGTTAGTTGTATAAACACCAAGACTTAAAAACAAACAAGGCAAAAAATCCCCCAAATTGTTGATGTAGTCTGTTGCAGCACTGAGTTCCAGTGGTGCCTGATGCATAGTATAAAAAAGCATTTACTTCCTTTAATCAGTTGTGATTATATTTTGCATTTCACTTAACTATTCCTTTATTATTGTTACAAGAGAATAAATAAAAGTATCTTCATCTTCTCTGCAAATATTGTTTTTATTTTATCTTACTCTCTATAGGAAGTTGTGCGAAGCTTTTTCATTCTCTTTGCCTGGAAGTTTTCCAGGTTTATGATTTATGTTACCTGTTTTGAACTCATTCCTTGTTCTGCTGTGCTGAATAAAACCAGACACACTGTTCAACTCTGCAGAGAACCCAAAACACTTCTCCTCCCTGTTACTTCCGCTTTAATGTAGTAGTAGATGTTCATCATATCTCCTCCCACACAATCACTGCATACAATTTTTTGATGTGGCAGTTTGTTTCCTAACATCCAGTCCGAGTGAATAGGGAATATACTTTCCCTCTGTTACGAGCAAGGAATGTGGGCTAAAGTGCTTCAGGCTTGTAGGGATGGATTGGGACATCAATTCCTACTAAAGTAAATATGAATGGAGTGTCCACATTTTTGCACAAGCTTTTGAAGTCTCATCTGCAGCTTTTAGCAGCGCACAAGCTAAAAGAGCTTCTTTTTAAAGGCATTTCTTTGCGATCGCTGGGGTAAGAGTTCCTGTGACTCGGTTTGAGAGAGTTAGGATCTGGAGCAGGACTGCCCTACATTCCAGCCAGGGATTTCTCAGGAAGAAAACTAGGGCAGTGGAGTGGAGAAATAGTCAATTAGGTAAGGGATGGACCGCTCTGGATGGCCGTCCTCTACGCTTAAACAAAAGTGGCAATTCAGTTTTTCACCGGCAGTTACTGTGATTGGGAAGAGAGGAGAAGGAGCTCAAACTGAAGTAACGTTGGAAGCTTCTGCAAAGTTAAAAACTGGGGTTTCCAAATGCTTGTGAATACAGCAGGCTGGCTGAGGGAGGTGGTGGCTTTCACTTCCAAGGCACTGTATCAGTTATATTCTAGGATCAGCTGTCTAAATAGGCTTAGATTTAAGCTCCACAATGCCTAGCTGAAATGCTGTGGAGCATAAATCAGTAATTTGTTTTGTTTAGAAGTGTTATTCTGATATCCCAGAACCAACTTGTGGTCTTTTACCAGATTCTTTGAGGGCATGGGAATGTCCCATCCTAACACAGCCACAGCTGAGGAATTAGCCATATCCCTGACCATTTTAACAGGAACCATGGATTGTATGCTTGGCACCATCCCTTTTGTGGAGGTAGAGCCTTTATAAATGAATAGTTGAATTGTTCTAGTAAGGCAAAATAGAAGCTTTCACTCCTTTTTCTTTCTGCTCAGTCTTTACATAGATGATTTCAGCCTATAGGATAGGTGAATCCAGACTTCTCTAAATGTCTGCAAAAGAAAAAGTTGAGAGATAGTTTATATTGATCAGTATTTGCTAGTGGAGGAAGAATTTGGATTTACTGACCTCTTATTAAGGATTCTGTTAGCAACATCTAAGAGAAATGGCTATGAAAAACCTCTTTTTCTGACTCAAAAAATAGCCAGGGTGGGAGTAATATTGATTCTGTGGTCTTAAATACTAGCATTTGTCTTCTTCATCTTTGATTCCCACCTCCATGTACTAGTTCCTGTGTAACACATTCAAAGCAATAAATAGCTGGAGCCAGGTGATTGTATAGTATTATGGTTTTTGTCTTACAGTATTATATAGAATTAGGTCCCTGTTAGTGTTGGTCTGACAAAGGGAGTAAGGGAGGTGAAGTAATAAATGCATCACTCGTTCACTGATAAGAATCACATCTGTTCAAAATTTTGGATACAGAACACACACACACACACACAGAGACAGAGTAAATAGCAGTGTATTTTGGCTCACTTCAATAGAGGGTACACAAAGGCTCTGGAGATTTATCCTGTTTATAGCAGCAGTTGCTGACCCTGTAAATCAAGTCTACGGCTTTAAAGGGAAGCATAACCATTTGGGATTTAAAAAAACCACAGCTCTCCTCAGTCTCGGTTCAGTACTTTACCATCCTCTATCTCTTAAGCTTTCAGTCAATAATAGTTCTTTCTGTAGAAAGATGCTCTGAATGTTGCTCCTGGTTTCCAGAAATCAGTCTCGTTTGGAAAATACTGGTTGGCTAAATGCCAGGCGTTGGTTTTGGTACAGGTTGGAGATCTGAACAAGACACAGGAATGACTGTTGTGTTTATACAGCCCATCTCATCTCTAGATATAAAAGACCTGCACAAATCATTACAAATTTAGTCCCCTTAATGATTTGTGAAATTTTGTTGGACCTGTTTTGCAAGTTCAGCTCCATATGTTTTTGATTGGGTAATTAGAAAAATTTTGCTCTAGACACTAAAATCTACCAGCTGCTTTATCACTGGAGTGAGTAGAATGCCTCTAAACTTGTTTTTGTAGCCTTTCTCTCCTATGTCCAGCTGTGAGAATCAGAGATTGTGAGCTAAGGTATGGAACTTCAGTAGACTTTTCCGAAAAGATCTTCGAAGATGAAAAGATGAAAAAAAAAATCACCACACCTCAGGACATGGTGCTGAGGATCCAATATGTGTCCCTTTTCCCTCCTGAGTTACCACCCAGTTAGAAGCAGTGCACCTCAGTGTTACACTAGATGTTTTGTTGCTGGAAATAAAAAGAAAATATTAAAAAGAATGACACAGACAAAGCCCAAAGTCCTGAAAACTGAGTTAGACATCCTGTGTCTCTCTACAAAGTAATAGGAAGAGATTTGAAGCTTCCATAATGCTTTGAAGAGAATACAGCTTTTATGTTTATAAACAATGAACATCTGCATAGGTATAGCAGCGAAATAGGCTGTTGAAAATGCTTTTGTACATAGAGTGCTGCTCTCACCTCTTAGCAAAGATTTGAATGCTACTATATGCAAATATATATAATCCTAAGCAACCTGTGAAACAGGATGCTGGAAGAAGAGTTTGTGATTTTCAGAAGTATGTTACATAAATTCTAGCTGTAGAAATGTCTTTCACTTAGCTATCTGCTGATCCCCCAAAAAAGCAGGGAAGAGCTTCATGGGGCCATTTCCTCCCTGTGCTTTTAAATGCCAGTATTTTATGGGATCAAATTTGTTTTGCCCATTGTCTGCTAAACTGCAGTTTTTATTACTGAAGCTAAGTTTAGATTCTAAATATTGCACTCCAGATGTGTTAATCAGAAATCTTTACTAGTCTTAATTGCAGAAATGTTTTCAAGATTCAGAACATATTAACTGCCAGAGCAGTTATTGGATTTTTTTTTTTCAAATTTCCCTCTTGAAGATTAAATAGGAATTTGATATTACGAGTAAGCTGCAGAAAGTGTAGTCTCCTAGCTACTTCCTCCATCATCCAAGGATCCATGTGGAAATAACGGGCTGTGTCCACCTACAATTTCCATCTTATGTCAAACCCCAGGAGGGATGATACCAATCCCATTCCATTCCAGCCATCTAGCTATTGCACAGCAGTTATAAACAGGACGTGTGGGGAGTCACATGCAAAACTGCAGCAAAATATTTGCTGTTAGGAACTTGAAGGAGACCAAACTCGAGGAAGCAAAGGAGAAAGATATAAATATTGGCACCTATGTGCAACCAACCTTCTGTTATTGAAAGGGTACTGAGGGTAAGTTTGTACATTGTTCTAGCACCAAAGCATACCTTTAGGTGGTGACAGTTAGAGATTGAGTAGGGTTGATACTTTTGTTCATTGATGCTAAGTTCAATTAAGAACCTAATTGTGTAATAACCTTGAGTTCTGAAGTGCTTTGTTGTGCATAAGTTGCTAAGAGGCTTAAAGAAGCATCAGAATTCTCAGCTTTCTGTTCGTTTCCATGTAGGCATGCTATCTTGAGTTAGATCTACCATAGTAAAAAGTAACAAAGAGAATCTGGAAAGATGAATTACAACTTTAAGAGACCAGAAGAGTTGCTTGTCATAAGGTTCTTTCTTAGTTGGTCTTTTGAAAATCAAATATATTACAATGAAGAGGAACGTCCTGAGAGGCAGGGTTTTCTGCTAGAAAGGCATGATGTGCACATCATGTTACGAGTACTGTTCCACTTTTTCACACTCTTTATTTCCATGTATGTTCTTAGTTGTTGAGTGTGTGATTTCGTTGTGTTAAATTGCATACTTTTTCAGAAAACTGTATTTACAGTTATTTTCAGGCTGGGGATGGAAGCATATACCTGCCGAGAAAATACTTGTGAAATATTGCATGAAAGTGCTTAGCAGACCAGTCTATTAAATTGCTTTTTAAGTTGAACCTTGCTTTGCAGATCAGAAAACAATGGCAGGAGAAATAAAGCAAAATTCTTCAAAAAGTGCCTCGATAAATAAACTTCCTCATCTTAGTAAAGAAATCTGTCCGACATGCATAGTTGATTACACTCTGTTTGCCAGCTGTAGTGACAAGTACTTCTTAGTGCTCTCAGTTCATTGTTATTACTAGTTTCAGCGATAGTTAAAGAAGGCCAAGTCAGTCTATTCTTTCATATGTTTTTTCAGAAGACTTGACTTTGTGCCAACCCATTATACCAATGAAACTCATAGCAACATACTGCTGAAGGCAAAATTGCCTGATATTACTGTGGTGCAAGAAAACCAGGTTAAACGTCAGTGCCCAGAGCTCTTTGTAGACAGGGCAAATAGGAAAAAGTGGCTTATTTTGAATTTGGCAGCTGAGCCCTCTGTTCACTCCAGGAAGCTCTAAGCAGGGCATGTTTGCAGAGTTTCCTCTCAGTTACCGTACTGCTGGTACCAGAGAAATGAGAGCAAGGACTTGGAGGCACCTGGCCCCATACTCTGACTTCCTTTTCATAACATTTAGGACGGTCATGACTAAATTTGTTGGAAAATCTAGGGAATATGCAGAAAGGGACTCTGTGATGAGCTAGAAATAAACTGTAGAATATTTATAATGTCATGTAAATAAACACACTGAACTACAGAGTAGAGAGGCATGAAAAGTTTGTAATGTCTGGTATTTTATTTTTATTTCAGCTCATTCAGACGAACAAATTGAAACATTATCCCAGCATCCATGGAGACTTCAGCAATGACTTCAAGCAGCCATGTGTTGTGTTCACTGGACATCCCTCTCTTAGATTTGGGGATGTGGTTCATTTCATGGAGTTATGGGGAAAATCTGGCTTGAACACGGTTATATTCACAGGTAAGTAAAATGCAGATACTATTATCATATTAACAGTAGGTTGTGCGCTCTGGTTAAGTGTGGCCACATCCTAGGGGCTTTGCTCATTTGTTCTGGAGCAGAAGTTTCTGACTTCAGTAGGATCTCATCTAAATTAAGACCCCAGGATTGACTGTAGGGAGAAATGTAATTATGGTGCCATTTAATTCATTTTAGCCCTGCAGGGCCAACCTTTGCCATGCAGAGTCCATTCCTGCCATTTCTAAGCAAAATCTTTGTTATGCACAGCAGTAAAATGCCTACAGGAAATTAATTTTTGGATTAAAAGCAGTTGGCTGCAAGTTAAACCCAGGCAAGACCTAATTGATGCTGGTCAGAAAGGAGAAGTACTTCTCCATATTCCATTGGAATCACAAATCCTCCTGCCTTTTCATCAAAACCTCAGGCAACCAGTCAGTCTGTTTCTAAAGATGTTTCTGTCATCTCTGCTGTTTCGGGAGCGTGTACCCCATACAGACCTGGCAGTAGTGATCTATGCCGTTGCTGCCTTTTGGCTGAGCTGTTTTTTCAGACGGTTTTTGGCTGACAGACACATTTGTATCTGAAGCTGAAGGTACAGCTCTAGCTAGTACCCTGGGGAGCTGGGTCCTTTCTCAATGACTCAGGCTGCCAGGGGCACAACAGGTCTTTTAAGACCTCTCCCAGTCTGCTTCTAGTGCTGACCCTAATGGATTTAATGAGTCAAGCCCTATCCACCTCAGAACGAGCTATGGTCTGAGATCCACAGGGCAGCTGCATCTTGGAACAATGCTGATCATTAACGGCAAGACAAGGTATTTAAGAGAGAACATGAAGCTTTTGTGAAAACTAGCAAAGGGGCTATCTTCCAGAATTTGATCTCCTTTAAAAATACTTCACGGCCTTCCATCAAACTGACGTTCTGTCCAGGTGCCTCCTCTTTAAACCCGATATGTCATCCAAACAGAACCCTACGGTGGGCAGTCTTCAAATCTGAGAAGGGAAAGAATCCTTTAGGCCATTGCTACTGATTTTATGGATAACAAACTCTGATATAATTGGGAGATGTACTATATATAACTTCACCAGGTAAAAAAGGTATGGATTTTGGACTAGAACAAAGCAATTAGAAATGGGGAGGAAAACACTGAGTAACTGATCAAACTTACTCCCACAGCAAGGGCGTAATGGAGTCCCACTGTTAAGCTTATTTTCCTCCTCTTTTTGGTGAATAGGACTGCTGGAAAGCACATAACCTCCTAAAGCAAAGAGGGTTGGGAAAGGGTTATTTCCTTCCTTCTTTGTTTTTTTAACTGTAGACTTGAGGCTAGCGATGAGCAAGTCCCTTTAACTCTTTCACAATATTGGTACCAAAAAGTGTCACAGTATCATGATACTGTTAAACCAATTTGGAAAGATTTAAAGAAGTGTGTCAATAGCCCTACTGCAAGGGGAGGGATGGTACGAGGGGCGTCCTGCTGAGCAGATAAAACACTTAAATCTAGACTGTGTTTATACTGGGAAATGGTGCATGGTACCACAGCACTAACGTCGTAGCTGTTACAGTATCCATCACTCCTGACATTTGAGGTAGTTTCAGGGATATGCCCTAATTACAGTAATTGGTAAAACTGCAATATAGATATGCATTCTCTTGGAAATAGTGAATTCTACTCTAGTTGGGACTTCAATTAAAACCAGAGTGTGTACACGCTTTGCTGGGTTGTGTATTTCATGAATCGCTAGGAAATCAGTGGCATTAATCATGTTCTGAATGTGCTACCCACCGTTAGCAGGGGTGTCAGGAACTGGTCTTTAATGGTAAGAACTCTTATTCTGTGTTTTTTTTAAGGTAATTGACCTTTCTGTATTAAAATGTAATCCTTCTGTGAATTGAGGAAACAGAGCAGACTTCGATTAGAACGTGGCCCTGGCAAGTTGTTAAGGCATCTGAACGGCAGTCGTAACAACCTGTGGATACATTAGGTCGTGATCTTTGAGATTCATTCCCAGTTTATCCTTCAAATGAAACTCCAGTTGAGATCTGCTTCGGTCATGATGACCTTGGAGTGCACGGTAATTCCAGGTGCTTGTGGTGGTTTGTTTCCTAAATTTGTCTATCCGTGGCTTTTGGACTCTGTCTCGGTCTGTAGGCATATCCACTCGGCAGGATGTTCCTACTTCCTTACAACTGTCTCAGCTGGAACAAAGACATCTATGTCTACAGAAATTCCTAGCAGATTAAATTCTTCTGTTCTTAGTAACTCTAGTGGAAATCTGAAGCACCTCCATTGATGCCCAGGATTTTTATTATTTAATTATCTAGCTTCTCCTGTTTTAAGATAAAATCTCCTGTAGTTATGAAAGAAATTTGGTCCATTGAAGCGTATGATAGCAGATGATGTTCTGGCTTTCCCCGTGAAAGACTCCTAGTTTCTAGTAATTAGGACCTTTAAACTACAGGCCATCCAGTATTGTTAACGGTGACACTGCTTGTTCAGTCCACAGGAGCTGGGTAGTCTCCACCTTTCCAATTTGTAATGTAAAAAACAACTAGGAGAGAATATAGACTAAACCAGCAGCTGCAGCCAATAGACAGGACACCAGCTGCGAGTGAGCTGTAGTGCTGCTCTGCTTGTGTCATCTGCAAACGTTACCACTGAAGCAATATTGAATAGATTATTGATTAAAAATATTGAATCCCACTAAGCCGCAAAGAAATTCTAGAAGAAAACATGGTAGAAAGAAGTCTGCTTCTTGCTCTCTCTCCGATAGCAACAGTGGTTTAAAAACTAACTCCCTAGGAGATCTTAAAAACAGCTCATGCATGCCACATTAGTGCTGTACAGTGGAAGATTTTATAACTCAGTGTCACACAGTAGTAAATCAGATGTCTTGGGGGAAAAGCTAAAGACCTGTAATTCTGTCAGAAAAAGTCAATATGTGTCCTTGACAAGCGCTGTCTTCCATCAGACAGGTGACTTCTGGTTTTTTTGATAGTTTCAAAACAGCTATTCCTGTATGTCACATGAATTCACTGAGACTAGCTCAAGTTTTTCAGGTGTCCTAAATCTTCAAAGTCCTGTGTTAAAATTCCTTCATTAGAATTCTGCACTTTTCCAACGCTCTTACGTTCCTATTAGTTGTTCAGAGAAACTATAGGCTGGGTGCCATTTTGGATTCTTGGATCAAAAAATCCACGTCTGTACATTATTGGAGCCTTGTGATTCAAAAATACTTAGTCGGAACAGGTGCTGCCTCATGGCATTCTGAGATGCAAGCAGTCAAATCTCTGTGTTATCCACAAGACCAGATGGGATGGAAAAGCTCTCATCTAATAACTTTTTAAACTTAATATTTGCAATTTCATTGTACATCTCTAGCAGAGGACCTATGCCTGATGTAAGTTTTCTGATTTTCCCCAATAAGTTTTAAAATGTCTTCTGATTTAACCCTAATTGACCACTGATCATTCTTCAACTAGCTACCTTCTTAGTATTCTTATTTTTAAACTTCTATTCATTGCTATTAAACTTAACTGCCATTAACTACCATTGTTATATCGATATTTTTAGGCTTTGTTTCATTGCCACTAACACATCTGCTTTTAACTAGCATGGCTTTTTGCCCAGTATTTATTTCATGTTTGTGGATTCGTGGCTTTCTTGGGCATCTAGTAAGATGCTCTTGTACAACTATCATTTTTTGTTAATATTTCTGACTTTGATGTTCCCAGGCAGTTATTCTGACAGTTGCTTTAAACTTGGGAAGATTACCCCCTTGACAGTTCCAAACATATGTATCATTGGCTGATGCTATATTCTGTTCTCACAGAGTAAGTAAAACCCCATCATGATCACTGGTACTTAGCCAGCAGCATATTTTTAGGCTAGCAATTAACTTGTCTTTATCAGTATAATGAGGCCCCATATTGAATGTTGGATGCCATGCTGGGTGCTGAACTTCTGTGGCAAAGTTTTAAGGACATTTTTTCTTGCTGTCTACATGAAAAATCCAGCCAGTGCTGTCCTCAGGATGATGTAAGAACATAGAAGATGGCTGTCTAAATCTAGAGTGAAGTCTCTGTATTTAAGTTTCCTTTAAGTTCATTCTTTTACACAGACGGGGCAGATAGCAGAGAAAGACTTCATACTGCTGCCTAGAAGGCTTGGTGGTTTGCAACTGCACTTTACTCTGCAGGTTGGCTTTTGAGGCCCTGTGGTTCAGACTAGTCTAGCAGATAAGTCTTTCATGCATCCCCTTCTCTTTTTCTCATTCTGTACTTAGCAAACTAATACCAGTTTTTCTTTTTCTAGCATTCCCTTTATGCAATCTGTCCCACAATTATCAGGTAGATAGCGATGGCATAAGCTTTTCCACATCATTAGTTGTTGGTCCCCAGAATCAAGTGGCTACATGTATCCTTCACTCTCTCACCTGTAAGAGCTACGTTTTTCATACACCAAAAAAATAGTATTTTTCTGTAGTATTCTCAATATTGTATTACACTCTGTGCAAGTAAAAGCCCATTTGGTGCATGACTTTTCCCTGGCAAACCTCTAATCTGATTTTTAAAAGTCAATAATAAAAGTATGAAGGGAAGTTGAGACTTGCTAGGTCTAATAAAGTTACCAACTAATAAAGTTCTCAGAACCCATCTCTCCTTCTGGATAGCCCCGACTGCAAGCAACCTTCAGTTCATACTGGCCTGAACTAGAGCTGCTCTGCTGGCATAACTGTAAAAAGTCCAATTGCCTGTCCTTTCAACAGGAGGGCTCTTGGCTTATATTAAAATTTGGACCCTTGTTTTTCCACCAGCCTAAACCTGACACTTAGATTAAAAAAAAGAGAAAGTACATATCCTGTAAGGAAAAAGAGGAGTTGGGAGGTAATGTGTCTGCAGCAGAGGACATTGGTACACGTTTATCAAGATACAATCTTTGTGCTGCATTTTTGCCATAGTGAAAAACAAGCAGACATTTGGGTTACCTTATGATACCAAAAAAATATACATCTTGCCTTCTTTTACAGAATCCGATTAAAAATAAGAGATGAAGTTTTTGTCTTGATTAAATTTGTTTAAAAATCATGCAGTAATGCGTTGGAATGAAATAGTATTGCTCTGTTGCTTCATTACAGTAAAACTAATTGTGGGCATAATTTTCATCAAATTAACTGAAAATAACAGGTGGGGGAAGGAAGAAAGGAAGACAAATCTATAACAGAATTAACATTGCTGAACAACAGCTTTTCTAGGCTAGAATGTGGAATCAGAGAGAAATTGAGCCATATTTGTTCTTAATAGGCATTCAGTGTTTTCAACATTTCTCTTTTCAGAGCCCGATTTCTCTTACCTGGATGCCCTGGCTCCTTACCAACCTTTGGCGATGAAATGTGTTTACTGTCCCATTGACACAAGACTGAATTTTATTCAGGTGTCTAAATTACTCAAAGAAGTCCAGGTAATGAATTTTCTGTTGCCTTTTCCTGTGTTTCTTCACACCCTTGGAATAAATACGTCAATTGTGAACAACTGTTACATTAAACAATAGCAAAATCAAGACAACACCCAGATCCTTTTTTCCGTGAGAGAGCACATAGCGTTGAGCTCTCCTTGATAATCTTGCTCCAAAATGAATATGGCATGACTGCCAGTCTCTGCACAGAGTGGCTGGAAGATCCTTAAAAGCTTAGAGTGCAGAGCAGATGGTATGTACATTCCTTTCCTCCTTGTTAGGTATATACAGTCATAATAACTTTTTCCCTGATTCTTTTTCTTGTTTGCATGAACAAGCCTGGCTGTGTCTAATACAGTCTTAATGTAAAGGGTACCAAGTGCTGAGTATCCTCAGCTTTAACCATCTCCTCTGCTCTATATCATGCAATTGGTACTTGCTTTGGTCCTGGCACTGCTGTTCTGGAGTTTCACTTTTACATTCTTCCAAATCTACTGCTTTCCGTACTGCATTTGCAAAATCCAGACTTCTTCTGTCTTGGAAGAAGGCCAGAGTGTTCATGTAGTCTCTGCTTTCCCCCCTTGACTCTTTTTGGCTTTAGTGGCCTCTCCCTGTCCGTCCAATTTGTTTCTACTGAAATTTGCTTTCTGACTTATGACATAATTAAAATAATACCCAGTTTTTTTCCTGGCTGAGCTTTTCCCTTTTTTCTGTCTTCAACTTGTTGAACACAAAAGTACGTATTCTTCCAAACCTCTTA
Source organism: Cariama cristata (assembly GCF_000690535.1). Classification (NCBI taxonomy): domain Eukaryota; kingdom Metazoa; phylum Chordata; class Aves; order Cariamiformes; family Cariamidae; genus Cariama; species Cariama cristata. The sequence goes on along the minus strand of NW_009603108.1, from coordinate 25,975 downwards.
ACAATGTCTGGATCATTTTGTCTCCTTGTTCTGTGACCTGGCTTGTCACCGCGCAACTGAGAACAATTGCCTCTGCCTGTTTTTCGAACAAGTGTCTTCTTTCATGTTACTACTGACGTATAATGCTGTTTCCAAAACAGTTTGCAGAAACACTGTCTTGTCCTTTGGCTTCCTTAAATCCTGCAGTGATCCTTCTGGCAACTAGCCTGTTTATGCTTTGTTAATATATTGCTGACAGGTCATGAAAACTCTGAGTTGCTTATTATGCTCATGTTTTTGCAGCCTTGCGTATTGATACATCTGCCTCACTCCATGCCATTTTGTGATGGTCTCCACCACTACTGTCATTTGCTTCCAGTTTAGATGACAAGGATTTGGAAGAAAAAGCTATTGAATATTCTTCTTTTTTCTCTCCTTATGGCAGCTAACATGACTGCTGATATTGAAGTGGGGATTAAAGACATAAATTTAGGCCTTGTCAGTCTGGACACTGTTGTATACAAAGCAAAGACCGCCTGCTCCTTGAACAGTTTGTTCCAATACTGACTGGATCTTCTGGATTGCATCTTCTGGATGTTGTTTCCATACAAATAAATTAGCTTGCTAACAACAATATGCAGACCTCCTTATGGCAATGATTACTGTTGTAGGGCAGCACACAGAATCAACCAAACATTTTTGTAAGTCATCACACTCTTCTTTTCCAGCCTCTCCACGTAGTTTGCCCGGAGCAGTACACTCAGCCGCCGCCCACCCAGTCTCATCGCACAGATCTGATGATAGACTGCCAGCCTCCGCCAATGTCCTACCGCAGAGCAGAGGTGCTGACTCTTCCGTACAAGCGGCGCTATGAGAAGATTGAAATCATGCCAGAAGTGAGTAACAAAAGTGAGGAAAAAGATGAGATGGTGGCTTCTTGCGCATGCAGTCAAATTCAAGCTACTGCTTCAGTAGCCCCTTTGACTAAAGGTATCTTGTGACTGTGATTTACTGTTGACTATGATCATATAAAGCTCTTTCTATCAAATGAAGGGCTAAGAAAGAAGCATTTCTGAGAGAGAATTTCACTGTGTAAACTAATGGGAATTGAGAAAAACATTGTGGGCAAGCAAAAAATGTGTTCAGGTTGCAAGGATATGTCTCATCTCAAAGTACAGAACAAAGGGCAATCTCTGCTAGCCACCTGTGAGGCAAGCCAGTCATCTCCAGTTTAAATATGAGTAAGTTGAGGCACTGCGGTTTGAATTAGTGGCCCAGAGCCATGGAAAGGATCCAAAGAATCTGGGAGTTAGTAGCCAGGAGTTGTCTTTCTGCTTCCCCAGCTGCCATGAGAAATACCCTTTCCCTGAGGAGCAGTATTCAGTCATATGTTAAAGGCACAGTAGTGAAATGGCTCATTTGTATTGCAACAGTTTCAATAAATGGTTAATTCCTACAGACTGCTGAAGTCCAACAGGTTAATGGGTTGCTTGTAGCCATCTATAACGTGGACTACTTATGCCCGCAACATCTATTAATAATTTATTAACCCCATAAATCAAATATAAATGTACCCATAATAGAAAGGATGACCCATATTCTAACAGACATGATCTTAAAATATTTTTTTGACAATCCAATCAGCACAAACGTGTCCTTGGATCAAAGGTGACAGTGACTTTTTACAAGCAGGCTTTACTGCCCTTTGGAAACTGTTGAATACGTGAGTCTACTTTTCGTCAGAGAGTAGAGGGAGGAAGTACCCTTAGTTAAGCCAAACATGAAGTACAGAACTGGTACCCGTGTAACAAAATGCCTCAGCCCGTCCGCAACACCTGTTCCTACCATTTCACATGTGTCTACATTGTGCCTTAGTTCTGTTAGGAGCCTGCCCAGCCCACTGGTTAGAGGACTGCCAGAGACAAGGAGGGATTTTTTAATTAGAAAATATACTTAGATGCAACTCCATCATGGCATGTATATTTAATTGTTTTGCAAATTTGCATATTTATTGGATCCTATTAAACCTGAGACTAGTAAAATGTGGCTTCCATTCACCAGCATGACGAAAACAAATCTTACTCTGAGGCAGAGAGCCAGCACATGACTTGCCTATTATTTAGATTCCAATGAAGCTTTGGGTTTTCCCCTAAACTGTGAGGGTGTAAGTGAGCCTTTGTATTTGAACCTATCCATTGTGTCAGCCCTGTGAAGAGGGTGAATACCACCTTTCCCTGCAAACAGAATGCAAATTAGCACAGGTGCTACAGATGAATATTCACTAACCAACTTACACATTTTGAAGTTCCAATCAAGGAGGAGGGTTGTCTAAAAGCTAGGCTGGTGCATGGGAGTTGCAGGTTCAGTTTCTTGCTCTCTCGGAGTCTTCCGATATGATCAGGACAAGTCTAAACACAAAATGCAGCTCACATTGGAAAGGACACCGAGGCGTGCAGAGTTTCCTGGCAGAGCTTATTAGTCTGAAGGCAGTGCCACATTCATGGGGCTAGACAGCGTCAGAAAGCAAGTCAGTGTTTCTCTTGTTAGCTTGGCTGTTGGCAGCAAGATCCCTTACACTCGAGGCTCAAGAGACCATGTGGGTTCAATCTCATTGACAGCCACCAATGTGAAAATGCTCTCCATTTCTCAAACACAGATCTCTAGAGGTTTTTAGGTGCTGTCTGTCACTGAAGTGGATGGATTCTTCCTATACCTCTAGGTAAAACCAGTGCACACAAATAAGAGCACTTCCCCAAACTGCTGGGATGTTGGAGGGAGAATGCACTGTAGACAATGTGGTATTCACCAACCTGGGAATGGATATCAAAGAAGCACAGAAAATGGGAGCTAGTTTCTGTTGCATTCGCTTTTAACTTGGAGAGTTCGAGCAGAAAGCTGCACAGACAGGAATATTGACAGAAATGGCCCTTTTTTTACCTCTAACAAATAACATCAAATTATATGCACATAGGAGTCCTGATTTCAGAGCTATCTGTGCTCAGGGAGTAGAAACAGCTCATGTGATTTTCTAAGTCCAGGTATTCTCCCTGGTTCCAAAGCTGCACTTACCAACTTGTTGCAAAAAGCTACTTGGTATGTAATGATGATCCTGAAAAGACTTTTTAATATGATACAAAAATTAGGTAGACAGGTCATCTCTGAGACTTTCAGGAAAGCTGTTGTCCTTCCCCACTGGTGTCAGGGAGGTAGTGTTTGCTTACCTCAGAGGGTTCTCTGAGCATTAGCCCCATTAGTGGTTGTGTGCTTGCCTCTGAGAGCAAGGCTGTGATCAGGGCTGTTAATAGGGTGTCATTCCCCAGCACTGAGATATGCAAATCATCCTCAAAAAGAGACCTTGCTTATTTTTTGTAAGGGAACTTGCTAGAGGAATAGCAATGCCAACTCTGTAGTGATCATAGTCTGTCTCCTCAGACCCGTCTCTATTTCAGCATGTCTTCATCACATCACTGTGTGAGGCCAGTTTTTGCGTCCAGCTTGACCTGCAGAGTGGTGGTAAGGCATGGGAGGGGTGGTACATTGTCTCCCACCCTCTCTGACTTTGGTCTTTGAGTCTTAGCAGCATAGCTGGTAACTGCCGACATGCATAACTACGTCATCTCGCCTACTCTGTGTAACCAGTCAGAACAGTCAATCCCAAAGGATCATTGTTTGGTTTTCAAGTAAATGGGAGAAGGAGGAAAAGACTGTCTTTCTGGGGCCTGTATTTCCTTTGATGTTAACCCCCGAAATGAGCACCTTACTTCCCTAGTAATTTTTATGTGCCATCTGCATGGCTTGCCTCATTCCCTCTCCCAGCAGAAGAGCCCTGTCTGTCTGTCCCGTTGTGCAGAGAGGTCATTAGGATGCTGGTTTTGAGAGGTCTCTTGGTTTCAGGCAGGGTTTACACAGTGGTGGCAAAAAATGGCTGTAACTTCCCCTTCTGCTGGGTGGGTTGTGCAAGACAGGATTGCAAATATGATAGATGAGGCTCCCTAGTGGGGAGTATTTGCTCCTTAATGTCCCCTTTTCAGTAGTTTCCTCCAGGAAGACTCTTTAATGGTGCCTGAATATATAGGAATATCTGTACTGCAAGAAAAGGGTATTTGTTTCATGTGGGCTACCACCAGCTCTGGGGTTCTGTGAAGACTCAAGTGACAATTGGAAAAGGTATTTTATAGCTCCTAGCAAAGCTTGCGAAGGCTTGTTATTTGTCAAAACCGTGTTAGCCAAAAATGGAATGATGAAATGCACCCTAGGAAAAAAAGTAATTGCTAGATCTGCTCCAGAGCTAGGACTTGTGTCTAAAGTACAGCTAAAAGTCTCATAACAGAATGTCTGCTTCAATGAAGTCCTGATCAGGGCCCTCTGCTAACATCCACAGCCCTTCCTCAGAAATGGACATGTGCTCAAACTTCTGTCTGAATTCTTAAAGCTTTTGAGAACCAAACAGCTCAGCATGGTTTCAGTCAATACAGACTGAGTGTATGGCAGTGTGACATTTCCTTTCCAAAACTGTTTCAATGGTTCAGATTCTGGCCTGTTAGACTAATGTAAATTTTCTTATACTGCTGGAGCTTGTCTACATTTCAGTCACTTCACCAAAGAGCAAAGTCAGGTCAAGCAGGACTGTTGTATGTTAATGAGATTTACACTCGGAGCAGCCTTTGTTTAGAGAGAGGTTTTAACAGTCCCAAGGCACCAGACTGGAATGGCTCTCAGAGGTATTGTGGAAACCTTTACACTTTAACTAATTTGTTCTTCTCGGCATCTGCCTTTCACTTTAAAAAATAATAAAAAAAGGACTGCTTCCTGGAAATGGGTTAGGCATTGTCTATTCACAGGAGAAGGATGGGAAAATGGAAAACACCTTCTGGAGCAAACAGATAAATTAAACAGTAGTGTCTGAGCAAATAACGTGCCTCCAGTTTAATTACAGCTGAACAATGGTGCGGATCACTTGGTTTCAGCAGCAGGCTGACTTCCGTGAGGACTCTGTGTTTTTAAAATACTCTATTTGCAAGTTCTTCAGGACATGGGCCAGTATAGGAGAGTGTGAATGTGCAATGCACAGCCCGACAAGAAGTGAAATTATAAGGAACTGTTGCAGAGAAGAATTAGGAAAACAACCACTTGGCAGCCCATTATAATTATGTAGCTTTCAGTCCACCCTCCCCTGCTCCTGTCTTGACTTCTCTTTCCACATAGGATCTTGCCAATTCCTTTTTGAGAGAAGGAAGGGCAAAACATGGCATTCATCTTACCTCTCCAACTTCCTTTCATTTTTCAGCAACTAAAGAGTTTTCATTTCTGTCTTGCTTCTAACCCTCAACTTATTTTGGTGACCCCACATTATCCAATCTCCTGACCTCTCTGTTCCTTTTCCCCTGACTGTCCCCCCTTGTATAAAGATGCCATGGTCTCACTGACCATAAAGTAAATGAAATATAACCAGCCTGTTTGCTTCTGCTACTCTCATTCCTCCTTTCAGCTCCAAGCTCACTGAATCCACTATCTGTAAAATTGTCTGGAGTCCCTCCCTTGTTCTAGCACAGGCCCTCTCCGAGTTTGACTTCATCTTTTGACATTCCACCAAAACTACTCTTGTCCCAGCTTTTACCGGCCTTGTCTTAGACAAAGCCAGAACCACTGTAGCCTGCCGTCTTCCTGATTTACATCGTCGATGTTGAATGCAATCAGCTGTTCTTTTCTTCTTAAAAATGTCTCCCACCTCACTCCCGTGTCTCTTGTGTCTTGGCTGTTCAGCCTCCCATGCTTCTGCAGAGAATTCTCCTCCCTCCTCCCCTCTTTTGTGGGCTTTGAATGTATTATCCTTCATTTCCTTGGTTGGTTGGTTGGGTTTTTTTTGCTGTACCTTTTCTCTGGTTGGTCTTACCGACACATTTTCCTATTTCGATTGATGAAATTCGGATCTGCTTTTCTGCTCCTAGCCTGCCTTTGCCTGCCCACATTAATATCTAGGTTTGTTTCTCCTTTGTTTTTGATGGCTGCTTGTAAGATAACATTCTCTTCTAGCCAGGCGCTCACATCTCTCTTCCCAATCAGCTTCAACAACATCACATTCTGACTTGATGTTCTGACCCATAAACTGGTTACTATATTTTGAATATTTTGATTGATGCCCTTTTCATATCTTTCACATGACTCATCTTTTGCATCTGTAAGCTGCTTGCTTTTACTTTAAAGATATTTCACGTCCTTGCTTCCTTACTTGTCATTTTTCATTCAAGTTTGAGGCTAATTTCTGCTTCTGCTGGTTCTGGCTTCCACTGTCCTCTTGTAAGTTCCTCAAACAACTGTTTCCTGCCTGCTCCCAGGCTATGCAGCATACTGGGGAAGAGCTTCATTAAACAGCCATAAATCTGCTTCATTACGCTTCTTAAATACCTCCTTAAAACTGTCTCTTGGCACAGGATTGGCAAAAAGCCAGTGGTTAGCTTTAGTACTGAGACTACCGCCTATAATCCCACCCAGGGTTATTTCTTGTTGGTTGGTTAGTACATATCTTTCTGGTTTGATTCCCAGGCTTTGGGGGCAAGGTTGATCATGTTGATCTGGAGCCTTGGTCCGTTAGTTGAACATGGAACATGTGCATGGAAAAGAAGAGATTTGTTTCATTGCTCAAAACTGCAGGACTACCCCTTCAGATAGTTTTATTTCTCCGCTAGATGTTGGCTCTATGGGAGAGTAAAGTTAAGATGTAGGCATTTGCAAGCGATAATATCAAAAACTTTAGATATTTATGGCACGATTCTTCATCTAGTAAAGTTAGTGAGACTTTAAAATCCACTCCAGAGAGAGTCGTAGCAGGCCCACAGAGACTGAAAGATCTATTAAGTCAGGGTTAGTTTAGCAACTTAATCATCCCATTGAAAACACTTGGATTCTGTAAAATCTGAGACTGAAACCCCAACAAGACGTGATTCGGATCACCCACTGATGATGTATAGATGCCCTTAGTTCTAGGATGTTTGTTCTTCTCTGTTGGAAATGTTCCTTTAAGTCGCATTAGAAAGATTCCTCAATTTCCATTCTACTGCCCAATGGCCTGCAGCATGCTTGTGCCTTGTTTAATGTGCTTGCTGGTCATGAATGCTTACTCCACAGGCATATGTAAATCTTTAGACCTTTCCCCTTCTGTGCATGTGCTTGACCACATCTCTTTTTGTTTCCTCTGCAGGATCCGATACTTGCAGACTTCCTGCACTCAGACTCTGCCCAATTTAGCAGATGGTATAAAGCCAAGGCTGAATCTGTTTGAGACTTCTGCCCACACTATAATCTCTTGTGCCTTTCTGTGTCTGGTTTCAAGTGACTCAACAACAGAGCTCCTGGTACTAATAGTGAAGGGATAGGAATAGGTAATAGTGAAGGGATAAGAAGAGGCAGGGAGGTAGGAGGTGAGGTAAATTGTCTTCCTTCCCTAACATTGCCATCCGAATAGAAGTGACAGGATGAAGACCATGTTTTTTCTTCTGTTTACAAAACTGACTATACAGATCCTCCCTGCTTGTGAAAGGGCTATTGCACGGCTTTTAAGCATGTGGAATATTTGGGCACTCTTTTCTTAATAAAGGTATACTAGGAAGGTGCTTTTCTGCATCCAGGAACTGGATTTGATGTGTGTGAGGTGCAAGGTGAGTGGAGGGATGGAGAATGAGGCAGGTTGTTCTCCATTCAGATTTTGCTGAGGACTACTTATTGTAAAAACCTCTGGGAAACTGTGATCACTAGGGCCTGGTGGACTCCCTCTGAAGGCAGGCAGATCTTAAAATCTCTGGGCTTCTCTAAGAATTGGGAGAGGATATTTTTCTGTCACATATGAATTGCATCCTTTTTAGGGGCTGGGATCTGGGTGGGAATCTCTTCATACCTGGCAAGCTCCAAGGCTGTAAGCGATCATTTCCACCTAGAAGTGGAAGTGCCGTCATGGGTTACATGGCCAGAACCCAGCTGCAGTTAGTAATAGTGTTTATAATGTGCCTCAAAAAATGTAAGGCACCAACTTCAAATTGTGAAGAATTTTGCCCCTGCTGTTCCCACTAGAATGCTGTTCAAACCCCCACTGTCTCTAATGGCTAGAAACATCCTAATTTCCAACCTACACGTATTCACGGCTGGTCTGTATATACTTATTCTTAACATCATGTTTTAGCATAAATAGATTATCCCTTTTGTTGGTATTTTCCCTGTGGTGTTTATGTAGAATAATCAAATCCTCCTTTTGGCTTTCTTTTTGCCAGGCTAAACAAGCCAAGATACGTAGTTTCCCCTTACAAGACAGCTTCTCCTGCCCTAATCTACCCTTCAGAATATCTTACTGGAACTTAAATTACCTACAATTTACAAGTAGTTCAGATGAGATCTTGCTGGGCCCAATATGTTAGCAATAGCTCATCTCTGGTAGAATTACCTGATATTTTCTGGAGTTTCATTTAGCTTTTTCATGGCCCTGTCACATTTGTGACTCAGTTTTCGTGGGACGGACTAATAAACCTGGACTCTTCACTTCTGTCATTTCCAGCAGCTGCCGGCTCACAGCACAAATTCTCGGTATTAACCCAGTCCCTGGCTTTGCATTTCATGCTATTAAATTTCATCTTGTTTTTCTCACTCCAGTTCTTGAGGTCATCTAGTTCTTCCTCTATGATATCCTGATCTTCTTTCTTTTAAGGGTGCCTCTACAAACTTCAGTGGGGCCTTCTGAACACTCTCTTCCTTCTATACTGAGGTCATTCACAAAATTTGGATGGGAGTAGGCTCAAGATTGACCCTTCAGGAATTGCAGCAACAGCCCGGTAGTTGTCTGGGAATATCTTTGCTTTAACCAGCACTTTGTCCACCTCAGGACTGTTGTAGAAATCCATGGTTTGTAATTTCCCATGTGATACCTTGCTGGTGCTTCATGAAGGACAGACTGTGGCTGCCCCAATTCCCTCAGCAGTTCTCTTATCAGAGAAAGCTGTTGGGTTAGTGGCATGTGAGCCACTCTTGAAGATTTTTTATAAATTTTCCTTCCATTTACTTTATTACTGCAGTGTAGTAGCATGAGTAACGGACCCCTTGGTAGGATTCCTGAGTGCTAGGTATTGCAGAAGCACTGAACAAAACTGATCCCTACCCCAAGGAATATATTGCAACTTAATTCTTTTTTTTTTAAGGACTTGCAGTGTGTTGAGTTCATAATGGGTCTGTCCTGCCCAGTTGTTTCACAGCTCTGTTTCACATCTTTGATTTCTCTGGTGTGATCCAGAGTTGCAACTCTGGCTCCTACCTCTAATGCAGAGATTATTCTTTTAAGCGCAGTGTGCAAATCTGGAAAATATGCATTTAATGTTGATGTAAAAAAACAGCTGTGGCCCTTTCTAAATACACATGCTGTAATCTACACATCAGTGAATTTCAGATCTTAAAAGTTAAGGGGATTTTAATTACTGATGAGCTTTGCTGTGCTCCTGCTTGTTCCCCTTTGCTCCAGTCCTGGAAGGTGAAGATCCAGCTCACCTCACTCAACTCTGACTTTGCCTCTCCCTGCTGGGTCAGTCTTCCTGCACCTTCTCTAGTGTAAGCCAAGAGCTATTACACTTACAAAACTTGGAGGTGAAGAGGGAAAAGGGAGAAGTTTGGAGAGATGTCCGAAAATCTAGAGAGAAACCACTGCCAGTATGGCTGCAGCTTGGATGTTAAAACACTGGCTGGTGTATGTCTGTGCATGTCTGTACCTGGGAAAATCCTCCATAGGACCAAGACCATGTGTGCTAAAATTCTGGTCCTCCCCTGATTTTATTCACCAATTATTCAGCCCCAATATATATTTTTTTTACTGTAGGAGTTTCAGACAGATCCCATCCTCAGTCATTGTTCAGCTCTTCTTTGCCAACAAGAGGATTTTTGGGTGGTGATTGAAGACAGCATGCGACCTTAAGCCTAGGGACAGTTGTCCCCAGTGAAGGCCTTAGTAGAAACTTCAGAGTAACCTAACCTATGTACTATGTTATTCTTTATAAACAACTATAGTTTGGCCAGCAAGGGTGTTTGGTCTCAGATAGTACGTGTCAGTCTCATTTTGTTGTGCAAAATGCAATCCCACGTGAAAATTCAACTGAACTTCACGGTAAAAATGTCTTTACTCTGTAAGAGCATAGGTGGACAGCTCTGATCACAGGAGCAGAACATCCCAAGCTGACTCTTCCCTCCCTCAGCTATTAGAAGATTCGCATCAACACTTGCAGTTCCAGACTACTAAGAGTCAAGGACTTTTCTTTTTTTGGTCGATCTATGTTTTAAACTTTCCTTAACAGAAGGGATTTGAAAAAATGAAATACACAGTACGCGTACACACACACACACAAGTTTGTCTTAAGGCAGTCGAAGTGCTCATCTGTCGGCAGGGGACTGATTAATGCGATGTTAGTTCTCGGAGCTGTGTGTCTCTGCTTTCGTGACTTTCCTGATGCCAGCATGTGGCATTAGACTTGTGATAATGACTGGAAGGAAGACGCATTTATTCTTGCGTAGTGGGGGGCTTTTCAGGCTCTCAGACAAAGGCATAACAAGATCTAGCAACTGAAAGTTGGACAAATTCAACCTTGAAATAAGACATGGTTTCCTAGCTGCAAGGAAAATTAAAGTTTGGAACAGCTTGTGAGAGGAAATGGTAGAGTTGCCATTGCTTGGAGTACAGACAAGATTTGCTATCTCTTTGAAAACGGTTTCTTTAATCCAGCATTTTGGAAGAGTTCTGTGGTTTGTGTGTGCAGGAGGTCAGTTGAAAGGAGTATAGCAGTGCTGTCCGGTCTTGGTGGGTGAATTACTGGATATGATTAAATGACCTTTTTGGTTTGGGTCAGTGAACTTCTATAATGAAAGGATTGGCCGCAACATGGAGAGGGCTGTGAAATGAAACAATATCTTAGAGAAAATAAAATTGAACATCTGTCTTACTGTCTTTTTGACTGTTAATAATTAAAGTGTTGCTCTTTATCAACTGTGTGGTTAAAACCTGCATAAATGTTAATATCAAAGCATTTCAGTGGCAGAAGAGGACTTTGATTCTAAGTGACTCTTTGTTTTTTAAGGATCTTTCTCTTTACAGTGTTTGTCTTTTTGCTGTGTATTCTTCATTAGAGCCCATTTTATATCGATTCTCCTCTGGAAGGTGGTGGGAATGGAAAGTGCCTTCGACCACTGCAAAGTGCAGCAATAACACACTGCTGCAAGTGTTACTATTTTTAGTTCCCAGGGGAAATCTGAAGCTATAATTATCATTATATTTTCATTCTCTTAGCCTTCAACAACAAACTGTAAAGGCTATATTCAAATTGCCTGCTTTAAAGATCTTGAGAAAGAGAGAGAGCAATCTGAATTGCTCTATGAAATTTTGATTTCTAAGATTCACCAAGTCTGAATATGTGCAAAATTTAGGGGATTTGAATGCAGCCTTAAAATCTCTGTGTTTTTCCGACATGATCATCTATCCAACTGTTTTATTTCAAGGAGGTGCTCTCAAAATGTTCCTGCAACTTTAATAGCAGTAGATAAGATTTTCAGACGTTACTCGAAGTAGCTGAACTTTGCTGCTGTTGAAGCTAACAATAAAGCCTTCTCAGTGCTTTGATGGCAAAAGGATTAGTCCAGTAGAGAGTGCTTTTTGAAGTCAAGTTCAGTTGCTTCTGTATTCACAAGCTTTAGAGCTTTGCAGTAATAGAGTGATCACCTACATAATTGTAATTGATGGCAGACCAGAGTACTCAGCAGTAAAGTTTTGCTACCTGAAATTTCTTGACAAGTGGCAGGGTTCAGTTGTTCTGCTTCATCCCTCTCCTGGTTTGGATCCTGTTGACAATTCACTGGATAGTCTTTGGTAAGGAATTCAATCTTTCTTTGCTTCAGGTGCACTATCTCCAAAATGGGAATATACCATGCTTTTCTAAAATCCATTCAATTTTTCTTCCTGCTTTTCATACACGTGAGCATCTGGCAAGCTAAAGACAGCTGATGTTGCCGTGCTGGCAGGGCAGTGGTGATAGCTAGTTCTCCGATAGCTGGTTCTCCAGAGCTCTGCTCCACGGGAGCGCTACAGTAGATGGCTGAAGTTTTGAAAGAACTCCTTTAACTGGACATTTAGCTTTTCTTAATATATGGCTCCAACTGGAGGTGCCATGTGGTTGAAGATGAGAGGGAACAGAGTTCAGGTGAAGATCATCTTGTAGAGGCTCTTTCTACATGAGATGGGTTGATGGTGTGGGTGGGTTGATGGTACAACTGTTGGCAAAAACAGCCAAATAGATTATGTCTCTTCAGGTGTTACTTGTCTTCACAACTGAAAAGTCCTTCTATCCAGGGTGTAACGCATGAGCAATTTTACACATTTTTATTTTGCGAGTCAGCTGCAGGGTTTCCCCACAGACACAGAGCACGCTTCATGCATCCTTGCCTTCGGGTCCACAGTGAATAACAGGAGCGTGCTTGGCTGGGAGCGATACTTGGAAGCTGCTTGGCTGCTGGCCCACGCAGTGTGAAGGTACCTGTTTATCCAGGACTAGATCCTGGCTGTAGTCGTGGACAGGAAAGACTCCAGGGCACCTGGTGCCCAGTGTATTGTCATCTAGAACTCCCTTGCAGGGAAAGGCAATAATTTTCTGTGTTCATGAGCGCTGTTTTCTGCAGCGTTCCTTTGGGAACATGGCTGGAAGAGGTGCTTCCCAGCTGGCCAACTTTCGCAAGTCTCAGCAGGTGCGGTACTGCCCACTCCACATTCACTGCCAACACCCTCAATGCTGAGGATCTTGGGAAGTTGCCATTGAATTCAAAGTTGGAGCCAAGACTAAATTTTACTTCTTTCAGAGCAGAATTATATAAAAGGCAGTGGAAGGGTTTCTATGCAGTGTTGTAAGGAAAAATTTCAAACCAGTCAACAGAGCCATTGGGTTTTTGAGGACAAACCCTTTTCTACTGACTATTCTGCAGCCAGAATGCCGCAGCACTAAGGAACTGAAAGGAAACTGGCTTTGATTTTTCATTGTCCATCAACATAACAAACATAATAAATAATGACAAATTACATTATGAGTTTTACTAATCAAAATTAATATTAAAGTAGTTGATGTCATTTTGAGTGAGGTTTCTCTTTAATTGTTATATTTTGTGAGACTTGCCTTGGTTACTGAAAACCTCGTGCTGCTCCGATAACAGTATGAAAGTCAGTAGCTTAAGAGCTGGAAGGAGGCTAAGCAGGTAAGAGGAGCGCTCTGTCATTGTATCAATGGATTTGTGTTTACAGTTCGTTAGTCCATGTTTAAAATTACCATGCTGCCAATTTAAATCACAGCTGGATTCATACAAATTTTGAGATTATCACTTGCTGAACAAAATCCTTCTTTTGCTTTAGCTTGCAGATTCGCTTGTGCCCTTGGAGATTAAGCCTGGTATTTCCTTAGCAACAGTTTCTGCCGTGTTGCATACTAAAGACAACAAGCATGTGCTGCAGGTACAGTATAATGGGAAAGGGAGAAAAATATCCTTACACTGGGTTTCCTGCCATCTGGGACCCCAGCTGTTGTCATGAGGCAACCCCTCCAACAACTCGTCACCGGAGCAGAGTCCTTGTCAGATGCTTTCTCTTGGCATGTACGAGTGAGGAATTACACTTAGAGAGTGGGATGCAAATAAATCTCTCTACCCTCTTTTCGTTGGCCATGTGCCTGGCTAAGATAAAAGTGAGAAGTGAGATTATTCCTGAAGAGAGACTGCAAATCATACTGCTGTCTGCTGTAACCTGCACACCAGGATCAGCATCAGTCAGCCTCTCATGGACTTAGAACTGAGGGTCAGAGGAGAGAGATGACCTAAAACATTAGACATGTGAAGGGACTGTCTGCCTTAAGTTGTCCTGTTCCCCAAGAAGCAGATTGTGCCTCCTTGTGCAAAGTGAGTGTGTAATCTTCCCACCACCTCCTTTAGGCTGACACTGCAAGTCCTGGCATTAGTGCTCCGCCAAGGGGATGACGTCTGGTGGACCTGCTCAGCAGTGGATGCCCCAGTCCCCTTTCTCCTTTGATACATGAGCATGCAGGGCATTCAGTGAAGCCACACTCTGCATGATGCTGCCTCTCCTGCTGGGCAGCAGAGCTGGGCTGGGCCTGCTACACTTGGGAAGAAGCCTAGTATGGTAATGTCTCTAATCCAGGGACATAAAGATCGGTTAAGGATTTATATCAGTGCACAGCAGACAGGCTGTCTTACTTTTTCCAAGTCAGTTCCCTAGAAATGCTAGGCAACACTGAAAAAATTGAAGTATTGTAATGCAATTGGCTGCTTTCTCCTTTGTGTTGTTCATTTACTCTCTTCTCTACTCTGTTTCCTGATGCCAGATAAACTTAGACATAGGCTTAAAATGCCAGAGCCTTCATAAATGGATGGAAGTAAGCCAACACAGCGGTATCTGTCTGTATTGGCTGAGTCTGGGACCTCTGAGAGTTACAGATGCTGTGTGTAGACAAGCCCCCAAAACTCAACCTACGAACACAGAACCCTGCGAGTGATTCATGCACAAATAACATGATGCATGCACGTAGGCCCACCAGCTAAAGGGAAAATGGTGGGTTTTGTGAAGTGACTCAAGTGCATCGCTGCTTGCGGAACTGGAGCCTGAGCAGGTGGCATTTCTCTCCCAAGGATGAAAAACACCCTTCCCTGGCTGTTGAAAGAAACACCGGGACATCGCAGCGGCAGGTTCAGACATGATGCTACATGATGGGAGAGACACAGAGCTGAGAGGAGCCCAGTCTGTCACCTGGAGTGTACAGAGCGCTACAAGGCAGTGGGGTTGCTTCAGGCAAATTCCCTGTGTGTTGTGCAGACACATCCCTAGCAAGTGTTCTTGCCAAAATTTTGGAGAAATTTTCCCCAGCATCTTTTTCCCAGGGACTGAGTTGCTAGTTTGCTGGGAAAGACCAGCGCTGACACTTCCCTGACCTAACTAACTTGGCACAGGACACACGGACTTACTTTACACGATAATTTCCTCCCTGTTCTTTTTATAGGAATCTGGTTTTCATCTCCATGAAATGGTCTTTCAGAAGAGCTCAGTTAACCCCACACCTTGCCCACATGCGCAGCAACACCCAGTGCTAGGTTAGCTACCGCCGCACGTGCTAACCCTGCCTCCCCCTCCCTGCTGACAGAGAAGGGGCTCAGGGAGGAGTTAAGGCAAATTGCTTTCTGAAGCAGCACAAAATTATACCCAGATCACACTCCAGTGATCTTTCAGGCACAACAGCATCTCTCACACCTCCCTGTCTGTATTCGCGGTCTTCCTAAAGACTCACTTTTCTGAGGCCAGTGAGAAATAAATTACCCACTTTTTCTCATTCCCTGAGTAGTTACTTGCTCTGAATTTGCCCGTTTCTCAACCTGTTGTGTCTTTTAGAGTGTGATTTTCAAGGCATTGACTTCTTTAAGGCATGATTCCTAGAAAATATTGCAGGGTACTTGAATGCTGAAACGGAAAGCTTCAGTCTTGAATTGAGTCAGACAGACCTTTTAAGATGACGGCGATTTGAACTAAAACTGGTACTTTATTTCTGTAAATGGTGGCTTGTGTGTGCAGAGCCGCAGTGGAGCCCGAGGCTGGGTTTCTTCTCTCCCCTTCAGCACTGCAATGTTCCCCTGTAGTCACAGAAAACAAAATCAGTATTCCTTTTCTATCTCATGTACTTGTTATTCCAACGAAATTATAATAAGCTGCTGTGATTCACTGCATTACTGTGCACCTTCTCATCCATTAGCTCCCTCCAAAACCTCCGCAACCTCCCACCAGCAAGAAGAGAAAGCGAGTGAGTGATGACGTGCCAGAGTGTAAACCTTTGAAGCCATTGCTGAGCGGCTCCATTCCTGTGGACCAGTTTGTGCAGACGCTCGAGAAGGTAATAAGTCTTTAGTGACATATGAGGATCAAGAGGATTTCTACTAATCTCAGAAATGTGCTGCTTTGCTAGCAGAGAGAGGGAGAATAATTTTAGTGTAGCTTGAAATGCAGAGGGGCTAATGAGCTGGTGAAGTGCATTAGGGAATGTGTGTCCCTGCACTGAGTACGGAGGGAACAGTTCCCTGTGGATTCATGTCCTGATATAGGGGCTTCATGCCAATCATTGCCTCCTTCCATTGCCATGGAAGCAGGGCTTTTGGGGTCACTCTGGGGGTGTGAATTTCCCCCATGTAACTTTTGGATTCATCAGCTGATTTCCAATAAATTTGAACAGTGGGGAGGAGGTCTCAAAAGCGTTTAAGTTCCTACAAGTTTTGTGAAAATGAGGCGACCGAGTGAAGAAGAGATCCTGGAAATGTCTCCACTGGTGGAGCAGCTTTCTGGGGAGCTGCCGGACAGGGGGCTTGGTGGCTGAACTTGCAGGCAGTTGGTTACTGCTCTGTGGAGCCCTGTTCTCGCCTGCATAACTCCTTGGAGAAAATTAGCAGGAAAAAGGGTAGGATTGTCCATGAGGAGGTTTGCCCTGGGGTTCAGTAGCTCTCCACTATCATCTTCTTTGAGGATGTAGTGTCAGCAGATGGTCATTTCTGTAGTTAAAGGAACCATTTGTCCTCTTTGTCTCTCAAGATTTTGCAGTTGCAGTGACCTGGTGTAGTGGAAAATGTTGGCTTTAGCCTCCCTGTTCTGTAATTTGTCCATCTGTATGATGAGAATCATATTTAGCTTAGCCTATGCGTGTTTCTTCTGCAAATCCCAGAGATCCAGGATATCTGCAATGGCACTCTGTATTTTGTAGCCATTCTCCTCTCTCCTCTCTCCTGTGCCCTAGTCTTTCATCTCTACCTGTTTTCCTGAGTTGTAGTAACATCTTTCTCTTTTTCTCCCTCCCCAACGCTACATCTAGCATGGTTTCAGTGATGTGAAGGTGGAGGACACAGCCAAGGGCCACATCGTACTCCTCCAGGAGGCAGAAACCCTCATTCAGATTGAGGAGGACTCCACACACATCATCTGTGACAACGATGAACCTTTGAGGGTGAAACTGCGTGACCTGGTTCTCAAATTCCTGCAGAAATTTTAGCTCATGGACATCATGCTGCTCCGCAAGGAGAGACTCCAGGGCACCAGCGCTAAGAGCTTTCCAGAGAGTGACCCCAGGGAGAGAGAGAGAATTTCTTGATTCAAAAAGACCAGAAACCACCTTCCCCTTCATGGAGAAGCAAGGAAGTATTTTTAATATCTATTTTTTAAATTTTATTTTTAACTGATTTTGGAATACTTTGGAGGGAATTCCTGTTCTGTAAAACTGGGAGTTGGAATCTTATAGGAGACACGAACTGCAGAATAAATAGAGTGTGTATTTACAAGGTCAGGGTGAAATTGTGTGCAGACGCAGACATTTCTCTTTGTGACCCTCTCAGCAATGTATGCCCCAGTCCTTTACCTGAGAAAACTCTGTCGGAATATTGAAACAATGGCCTTAGATAGCAAGAGATTTATTTTTCTCCCCGCTGCTTCTTCCCAGTCACCAGATCCAATTTCCTGTGTGTCCTTCCTCTACATTGTGCGTGTGTATTTCACTGGCACAAAGAGGAATGAGAAAGCTGGTAAGGCAAAGATTATCAAAATAAAAATAGAAAAAGGGGGCTATGCTGGATATATAGAATAGCTTTGAAGCAGCAGGAGCCTGGCTGTTCCCTCAAAAGCGGAGGAATTTTGGAAAAACTATATGCTTTAGCAATGCAAGGTGTTTATTGATGCTGCACCCTCACCCGTTACGACCAGATTTGTCCACCTAGCTCTAGGCTCTTCACTGAGATACGTGAAAGTCTGGTTTCTCCTGGGTTCCTCCATCATCAGTGGAGGAAGAATCTCAGGAAGATGCTTTCAAAAGTACATAAAGTAGTTAGTTAAACTCCTAGTGCTCATAAAAAACCTTTGAGATTTAAGTGCCTCTTGTTTCCACCTTCCAAAAACCTGTCCTTTCAGCCCCCACAATCCCAAATCCTGGTTGAAATACTGAGTCATTTGTACAAAGCCATCTGTACTGCAGACCTGGGGAGGTTTTTCACTCCCCAAATCATATATTTGGGGCCTAAACTTAGTTAATAATACTGCTTTTAAAAGCGACCAATTTCTCAGATTTACTGCTGTTTGTTTTTTTATTGGATTGTTTTGTATTTATTTGGTGTTAAAAATAAAAAACATAGTAAGACTGCCAAGGAGGAAGCACATTCTGTGGTTTATAAAAGCATCTGCATGCCTGCTCCACATCCGCCTGTGTGTGTATATACACATTTGTAAAATAACTGCTCCTTCAGTTTATAGCTTTGGGGAGATTAAGGCAGTGGAAGAACAACTCTCTAATAAAAACTATTTGCTATTGCAGTTTCCACATCACATTTTGTACACATTAAGGATTTCTGTTCAACTGGATGTACAGACTCCAGCATCCATGGCTTTCCTTTGTGTGTATGTCATGGGCGTGAGAGAAATAGTATCATTAATGTGATAAAAAACTTGTTGCAGTAGCATTAATCCTCATAAGACTTTACAACATTTGCAGTAGCTCAGCTTCTTTATCATCACTTGAAAATAGAATAAAAGAATTGGACATATTTCACGTTGTAATTAAATCGCCAAAAAGATTATTCTTAACACACAGAGGCCATGGGATAAACTCAGCTGAGCTGAGGAGGCAGGGGGAGAGGGAAGAGTGGGCCTGGTAATACAGGAGTCCTTGAGGGTGGCTTTTGACTTGTTACCTGGACGAGCTCCAGCATTGCTCCCAGTGCTCCAGAGCCTTCGTTTTGTGAATATACTCATTTGCATTTATAATTGTAAGGGACTTTGCTTGTGGCTTTAAGAAGCCAGACCCGAGGCTGTGCGTTAGTGTTTGTTGCATCCACCTTGGCTGAGGCCGGGCAGGCCGGCGGCGTGCCGGTGGGCGGACATGAAGGCAGTAATTTTCGCTTGGTGAAGGCTGTGCTTGAGCAGCTGAGTATTGGGAGCGCCGAGTCAGCGCGCTGCCACCGAGGGCTCACAGGGGACCTCGCGGGAAGCAAGCGGCGGGTGCAACAATTCACCATGAAGAGCTTATTTGGGGGCAAAGAACAAGGAAAAAATCAGTTTACCGGCACAGTGGAAGCCCACCACAAACCTGAAATTCCTCCTCTGTTTTGTCCTGATGCCTTTTGGGACAAGGGAAGCAAATTCAGTAATTAGCACTTCATGGCTGCTTATGAACCACAACGCCATCCCTTCATTGGGTGTGATGCCGTGCATCTGAACCACCGCTGACCTTTCCAGCTTGGGTCCACCAAGCTTTTGGGTCAGCGTGGGCTCTGGCCCATGACTTTTCCCCTCTCCAAACTGCTGTTGGAGGCCACGTGGATGCAGCTGAGCAGAGCTGCAACTCCCTGGTGGTCAATGGGTTCTGAGTGCTCAGTTCCCATGACCTGAGGAGTGAGAAGTATTAAAGCCCAGCTACAGAGGTTCAAGAAGACCTCGAATGGAGTAGAGCTGAGTTGTAGCTACCTGTAGTCAAGAGGATTCCCTTGAGCCAGAACCCAAGAGCTGAACTTGCTGGGCACTGACACGCGCAGGGACGCTTCTGTGACATTTATGTGGTTATGCGACACGGAGCCCTGCAGTAACAGGGCTGCGGATTCACTGACGTAAAAGATTTAATGGAGCTCTGTGTTTCTCTTGACTCTGCAGGTGTACGAGGGCAGGCAGGCAAGAGAGATTTGCTGTCTTTGCTGAAGTTACGCAGTCCAACGAGCTCGGCACATCAGGGGAGAATAACCGCCTGATGTACTCCTCCAGCACGGCCTCGTTAGACAGCCAGGTTAGACAGAGAGGCTTTGCAGATCTCAAGGTATTAAGGAAATACTTAAATGTAAAGAGTGAGACAGCCTGTGTCGGCCACAACAGCTGCTCCACAGGAGTGACTAGTGTATAATTGGGCCAAATAAACCCTCAGCCCCTCAGCCCCCATGGAGATCTCTCAGTGCTGCCTAACTTGACAGACCTAGAGAGATCCAGTCTAGTCCTGCCTCTGATGGATGATTTTGGACACGTTCCTGGCTTAGTGCCTCACTTTCCCCTTACGTGAAATAGAAATCGTGCCAGCATCCTTTGCAGGCTGCCTTGAGACTTACAGCTGAAAGCTGCTGCGGCAGAAGTCGTATTAAAAGCACAGGGGTTTGAAGGTAATTCGGGAACTGGGGGTGGGCTGCTGTGCTCCTTAACAGGATTAAAAATGTACTCAAACTCAACCCTTGTTAGTTTTTAGTTTTTAGCTTGGTTCACTACCGAAAGGCAACTGGTGCGATTGGGCTGGCACACCAAAATCCTTATTTGAGGTGCAAAGCTCTGGCTCCTACCAGTAACAGCCATGCTGATATTTTTATCAGGTCATCTGGAAGCTAATGGCTTTCCAAAGGCTTTCCCACCCTCCTGGGCTAAAACAAAAAAATCAATTTAAAAGTTTTTGCTTTTTTATTCCTGTCATTTTGGGCAGGAAAAGTTTTTACTGCTCCAGTCCAGCATCTGAAAACTGATTCATTTCTTATAAACGGAAAGGTTGTGCCTGCTGGAAAAACAAACATACTGAGGAGGAGTCTTTAATGAAAAATCTTAATTAAACTCGCAAAAATAAGTGCTTGTTCGTTCTGCACAGAGGAAGAAAAATAAATAGCATTTCTTTGGGCTGGGTCAGTCCTGCAGAGGGAACCGTGGCAGGCCAGGAGAGCTGCGAATGGAGGGGGTGGAATACGACGGATGGCAAATATGTTTTAACCAGAGCTGCACGCTGTCATGGACAAACAACAGCAAAGGTACTTGGTTTCACTCTTTTTCTTCCAGAATCGGGGCGGAGGGGAATCCCCTTGGCCACTGTGTGATGTTCATTGTGCCACGTCCCTCCCCAGTCCTCGTGCCCACGTGGGACGTGGGAGTCCCACATCCCGTGCTGCGCTTCACCGGCCTCTCCGCAGCTCCCCTAATTAAACGCCGATAGTGGTGGGTTTGCAGCTGGGCTGCTTCTAAAGCAGCCGCTTTGCAAGGCTGCACCTTGGTTCCCTGACAAGTGATTAATTCTCAGTGCTCTTCCCAACCTGTGCGCTCCCGCAGTGCAGCCAGGGCTGCATCCCTGGGCTGGGGAATAACGGGGAGAAAAGGTTAAAACTCTGCGCTTGGCTGGCTTTTATGGAACAGGTATTCGTGGATGGAGAGAAGTGTATTGTGGTTTCTTTCTATTCATGTAAGCCTTAATAAAAACAACTGGACCGAGTCATTTAATTCCAGGCTCACGCTGTCCCCACCATGCCCAGACGCAGTCGGTGTCACTGGGGCTCAGCTGGCCCCAATGCCACCTGATGGGTGCCCTGAGCCACACCAGGGTCACCTCCCTGGGGACTTGGGGGGGGAGTGAGGAACAGCTGGAAGCAAGATGTTGGGTCTGTGCCCCACCAGCAGCTCAGCCTTTGGGAGGAACGGAGAAGCTGACTGCAGAGGAGTTTGCGTTCAGCTGCACATCATGGCCTGGGCAGGCTCCTGACGGGGAAGGTAAAGCGGCTCAAGCAGGTCCCCATTTACCCATCACCTGGGACCTGTGAACCCATCCCTTGGGGACCCATCACCTGGGACCAGTCACCTGGGACTCATCACTGAGGATCTACCACTTGAAACCCACCACCTGGGCCCCATCGTTTTGGGGACCCATCACCACATGTTGTGGCCCACAGGGAACAAGCCAAGCCTCTCCCTATGACCTTGGGGTTACAGCCAAGCCCCCCTGCCCCGGGTCCTGCTCTGCGGGGCCCGCCATGGGGACCTGTGTTCTGCGGAGGCAGCTCTGTGGGCTACAGGGGATTCTCGCCCGTGGGGACGCTTGGGGGCCATGGGGCACCGCCTGGGAGCACGGGGCAGCCCTGGCCAGGGAGCAGTGGCAGGTGAGATGCCCTGGGCAAGGCTGCCTGAGGGTCGGAGAGCATGGGCCGCATCCTGCTTCTCTTCCATGGACTGATGCCACACAGTCAAAGTGGCACCATAGCATAAATCCAGAGGGATTAATTGAGCCCTAGGAAGTAGTGGTCTTCCTAAACTTCTGTTTCAGAAGTCACGGCATCAGTTTGCTGTATTTTTACTGGCAGGGTTAAACGATTAAAGGCTCTTGGCCTTGATTACAGCAAAAACTTAAATTATTCCTCCACCTTTTCTCTCCCTTGGCCCTATCCCTGACTGTCCCTGAGTGTCCCTAGGACACGGTCCTCTCCTTGCCCCTGAGCACACGGAGGGGTCATGGCTCCATCTCAAGCGTGGCGAGACCAGGTTGCCGCGGGTAATTAAAGCTACGTGAGCGAATGTCCTGAGGCAGAACATAATTCAGCGCGCTCAGGCCAAGCCGTGGGGTCAGCATGAACTCCCTGGTGAGAAAAGCTCAACCGACCGGGTGGTTCCTATTGCAGCAGTACCCAAAGGTGCAAACGCTGGCCTCCCTCTTGGTAAAACTTGGCGTTACTGGTATTGTCGTGATATTAATGGGTGCTCAGGAACGCAAAGGGTGAGGGACGGAGCAAAGCAGGCCCGTGGTGCTACACGGAGAAGCCCAACTGCTTCGCAGAGACATCACAACTTGTCTTATCTTTAATTTTTATTATTATCATCATGTTGGCAGCAAAACATGTGCGGAGTGAGAGCTTAAAAACCAGCTATGCAAGAGAGCAGGGCCCTCTGCCGAGAAATGACTGCAAGAAGACCATCCGAAAGGCTTTAAAACCAAGGCGGTAGGAAGGGGTGTTACACCTCACTTTCCTTTTTCACTCTTGAAGGGAAAAAAAAAACCACAAAACAAAACCCCCAAACTGTTGGGTTTCTGCCACTGTGCTGCTCCAGGACGCGCTGCATGCCCAGGCCAGAGCTGGGCACCAGGGAAGCGTTCACAAGGACTGGTGACACTTGATCTAGGGTGGTTGTCTTTTATTCTTTTGGTATTACATTAAATTACTTAGTGGGTTAAAACAAACGGTGACAATTAGCCTTCCCTTGCAGGCACAACACTAAGCACAGCATAGGTCTTTTATTAATTGCCTGGCTAATAACTGCTCATTTCCCTCTGACTGCTCTTAATATTTACTAGTTTGAGCCACTAAGTTAGCGTGCTGCCGTCGGCCCGGCGCACGCGTTCACTGGGTGGCTGCAGGTGCTCTGCGGCCATGCTAACCGCCTCTGCCGCTTTCCCAGCGCCGCCTTTACCTCTCTGCAGCCATTTGGTTGCCCCATGGGCAAAACCCTGCTTCGCCCAGGGGTTTTAAGCCAAGACCAGGGCTCCTAATGGCCTTAACTTTTGGTCAGCCCTGGACTGGTCAGGCAGTTGGACTAGGTGATCCTTGTAGGTCTCTTCCAACTGAAATTTAGTCTAGTCTAGTCTAGTCTATTCTACTCTATTCCGTTCCATTCCATTTTATCCCATTCCAGCTTTATATTTCCACTGCAGCCAAGTGCCATTGCCCAGGGTTAAAAGCAGGACCCAGGGAGCGAGGCAGGTGATGGGTGACCCTCGCTGTGCGTTGGGCACCCACAGAAACGCAGCAGCCCTTCCCTTTTCAGCCTGCTAACAACTCCAGAGTAACTTCTTACAACACTGGGGATAAAATCCTATTCTTCTTCCCAAAGCCTTTCACGGTCCGTCGCAGGCAGCAAGCCAGCGCTATAAATCCTGCACAGCCCACACATGGCTTAGCGCAGGCCCAGCAATGCACTCGGAGAAATTACACGGATGTAGGGATTTAGAATGCCCCCACAGCACCGGTGCTCCCCTTTCCCTCCCAGTCCCGCTCCCCAAAACACCACACGCTCTTGAATTTAAGCCTTTTTTAGGTGTTTTTTTTTAGAACAGGCAAGTGATGCTAGGGTACGCAGGCTACCCTGGCTCGTGGGTGGAAAAGCGGTCAGCTAATTAACCTGGGAATGTCGGCCCCAACGTGACCTCAGCTTTGTGTCGTTGCTGGTGTCCGGCCCTGCAGGCGTGTTCTGCTGCATTTCCAGCTGGGGAAAACCAAAACCCAACCACCGCAACAAAACCCAGCCCCAGTAATCGCCCCCCGTCCTGCCTGTCGCAGCGCGGCCGGGGCACAAGGCAGGGCCCTGTGGGGAGGGTGTGATCATCCGCACCGGTGGCTGCGGGTCCCTTCCCTGGGCTCTTGCAGGAGCTGGTTGCTTTTATGGCATTGATGGGCAGAACGGAAACAAGGGGAGCAGTTTCAGTGAAATTGCTTTTTTTTCAAGGAATGTATCATTGAAAGGGAAAACTGAGGGCACTTCTTAGTGTAGAGGTGTGGAGTGTAAAGCGCTTCCCCTCTGCCCTCCCTCTTGGTAGAAGGGAATGAATTATTGAGGGGATTTGGCCCTTTCTCCTCGCCCCAGCGTCTGTTCCGCCATCCCGAGGTACAAACCCTCATAGAGGGGAAAAAAAAAGAAAACCAAACAGGAGCCACGATGCTGTGGCTCCTCTCACCAAGGCCGCG
>NW_009603108.1:333-1368 GCF_000690535.1 Cariama cristata | reverse complement strand
CTGAGAGAGGGGAAAAAAAAAAGAAAACCAAACAGGAGCCACGATGCTGTGGCTCCTCTCACCAAGGCCGCGTTACTTACAGCTGTAAAAATTACTTGCTGTAACAGGAGATTTTTATCTGCTGTGTTACAGCCTGGAAAAGCCTCACAAGCAAATCTGCTACAGTTGAACCAGTGCCTGAGATGCTGCCGGGCTCATTGGGGCGCCGGACCCCCCCAAAACAGCATCCCACCACTGCAGCCAGGTCAGTGCCTTTGAGCGAGGTTTTCTGTGCCCTTTCGCGGTCAGCGACGTCCCTGCCTGCCGGCAATATTTTGGGGAGAGACCCCAGGCATTCGGAGGCAGGTCCTGGGCACAGCACCCACCTCCTCCCTGCCAGGACCAAAGCGATTTGGGGTTTCCCTGAAACCTATCTTGGAAATAAAACCAAGGGGAAAATAAAGGGCACATTCGCCCGGGGGACAGCAGCAAGGGCAGGTGACGCGGCGGTGAACAAGCGAACATGGTGGAAGCTGCTCAGGAAAAGGCAAAAAAAAAGCAGCAGAATGGAAAATAGAGGAAATCCAGCAATGTACAGGAAATCCTGTGGGATTTCCAGCCCAGCGTGGCGGGGAAGCCCAGGGCACAGCCAGCTCCGTTCCTCCCCGTAGGTTTGAAGCTGGTAAAAATCTGGTTAGAAATCACACAGATCCGCTTGGTTTTTCCACCTCAGCCTCCTGCACCGGAGAGGGACCAGGAGCATCTCCCGAGCCAGCGGCGCCTGTAAGCGCCATAGGAAATGGCCCCTACATTTCCTTGTTTCAGGATCCCGATGTCCCCTGAAGCCTACACCGGGGTCCAAACCGCGTCTTGGCCCAGCCATGAGCTCACCGAGGGACGCAATGGGGTTTAGCAGCAGCCGCTGCCATCCCTGAGGGGTTTCCACCACCCCGGACCAGCTCTCACCTGCTCCTTGCTCCTGCTCCCTCGGGAAACGCAAGCCTGGGGAGATGCCGGTTTTCGGGGTGCCCCAGGGCCACGGCGCAGCGCTGCTGC
>NW_009603108.1:0-302 GCF_000690535.1 Cariama cristata | reverse complement strand
GTGCCAAGCCCCGTCCTAGTCCCAGCCCCTCGCCCCCAGCCCCCAGCAAAGCAGGCGGCGAGAGGCTCTCAAGTTAAACTCTCCGTTTATTGAATCCTTTTACAAAAAAACTCAACATTGTGCTCGTGTTGAAGGAGTGCTTCTTTTCTCTCGGTTTTTGTCTTTTTTTTTAAACCTGGTGCTCATGGAGCAGTTAGCACAACCACGGCGCGGGGGAGGAGGGCAGGGGCTGTGCGACACGAACGGGGTACGGGGGGCGGGGGTCCGTGTCACCGCAGACGATGCTATTTACAGTGAAAAAA
>NW_009603107.1:28325-39672 GCF_000690535.1 Cariama cristata | reverse complement strand
TCAGCAGAGCCTTCGGGATCAGCAGAGCCGGGCTTCCCTCCGCCAGCTCGGAGCTCGCCCTGCCCTGCTGCACGCAGGCCCGAGAGGTCGCGTTCCCTTTGCTGGAGAGGTGGTCCCACGGGAGCGCTGCTCTGCCCTGCCGGGAGTGTTCCACCGGAGAGGTTCGTTCCCCTCCCAAGATAATAAACAATTCCTACTGACATTCCTAAGGGTGATGTGAATGCTGTGAAGCTGTGGAGAGAAAACAAACAAGAAATGAGGATTTTCTGGAAGAAAATATGTGCATGGGGTTTTGTTGAGGTTTGGCTTTTTTTTTCTCCAAAGCAAAAAAAGTCAGCGTTCACCTAGTTTGCTATGAATTTTTATTATTATGTTCTTAGGTTTTTAACGTAATCCAAACTTTGCCCACATTAAAAGCCACACTGTTAGCATTTCACATCCACGAACAGTTAACAAGGCTGTGTATGATGCCCCTTAGTTCCACTTTGCTTTTTTACGTAGAAGCTGACCACCTATCAGCCCAGTCCAACCAAGGCAGTCTTTTTTCTGGAGCACCCTCCACAGAAGAAGAGGGAAGAGTTCAATTGTGGCAAAAAGCAGTCAGCCCCAGACAGTGAAACAAAAGCAAGCTACTTTCTAAAAATATCAGGAAAAAAAAAAAAAAAGAGAGTTGGGAGAAGCCTTTACAATAATCCCATGATGAGGAGGGTGTTGCAGACCAGAGGCGGAAAGAAGAAAGGCAGCAGAGACAGTAAAGTTTGTGAAGATGGCACAAGGCTCCTGCCTAGGCAAGAAGAAGTTTAACCTGGCTCTGCTCAGGGGTGTAAGGCAAAATAGTGGAAGTTCTTCTTTGAAGCTTTAGCAGATGAGTCTTATCTCCTTAAATAAATGATAAGAAACCAGTGTAAGTTTGAAAAAGAGTAGTGCTGCAAACCGGACAGCAGGCTTTGTGTCAAAACCATCCAATGCAGAAATCTCCCAGAAGCTGTAAGCGCTGCAAGTTTCAGCCTTGACAGGGGAAGGGTCAAACGTGTCCTTTCAGAGGAAACCTTTTCAGTGCATCAGCAGCCTTAGTGTGGGCTTTGTGCGTAGTGGGAAATGGGAGGAGGGTGAGGCTGGGCTGTAGAAATGATATAAAGACAGGTCCTTTACCTTTGTTTTGTCTTGGGTATTCCCAAGGCCAGCGGGAGCTGCCTGGTGCTGTGGTCCTGCCAACCTCGCTGCAGTCGGGAAGTCCAGCGGGGAGGAACAACTGTGATTGGGGTCATTTTCACGCTGCACGGGTTGGCCTTGCTCCCCTCCAAATGGGTGCTTGCCAGGGCTTTCCCCTTTTGCTGGGAAGAGGTGGCTCGGGCTGTAATTTCCAAATGTTGCCTGGGCATCTTGTTGGGGTGCTTCTGCCCTGGGTTCATTCAGAAGCCTCTGATCTCTGTGTTAGGTGCTGAGGTGCAGAGGCCCTGTAGAAGAACTTGATCTTCGGACACCTGAATCTTGTGTAGCTGCAAAGATCATGAAAAGTGCGTTTTGGTCAGGCTCTTGCTGTGTGTGTTGTTTTTCTTTCTGTCTTGCAGAGGAGGTGGATGTGGCCTGGGTGTCTCTGGGCCAGCAGTCTTGCTCTTGCCTTTTGAGTACTGTGCAAATGAGTTGCAGGAAAGCAAGAAGGCCACCATATGGTACAGTGCACTACAGTAATTAACCTTAAAGTGATGAATGTTCAGGCCAGGATTTTGGCATCTGTCAAAGCAAACCTAGCAATTTGGCAGGTGCTGGCTGGTGAAGGGTCAGATGGACCATGGGGCTTAAATGGTAGCTGAGAGGAAGCACTACATCAAAGATGATACCTGACTCCAAGGTAATTAAGAAGTTGGTCCATTGTGAGGAATGCCAGCAAATGATGCAGTGTTGATATCCAAGCAAACAAGGGCAATCCAAGGACCAAAGTCAGAGCCCAGATTAATATCCTTTATGACTCTTAACAAGGCTTGGTTCACTATGATGTCCTGATTAAAAGAAGAGAGATGGCCAAGTATTTTGGCTGCGCTCAGAGCTGCAGAGGCTTGAGGTGTTAATGCTCAATTGGCTAGCAAGGACAGGGTAGGATTTTTGCTGTATTAAACTTAATGCTAACATTTATTTAGATAATTGTTTGGGTTTTTCCTAGAGTGTCTGAAACCTTTAGAAGCAAGCTATTAGGATGCTAAATCAGAATGAAATTGATTGGAGGGAGAGAGAGAAGCTGATTTGGAGGCACATTAAATTACTATATTTGCATAACAAATAAGCTTGGAGAAGAAGAGTGAGAACAGAGCATACATTTAAGTGAGAGGGACAGTTGCAAACTCTGAGTTGATGAAAATGCAGTTTGGGTCCCTCTAGGGTTCTCCGGACTGTGAACACCTCTTAATTCAGCAGTGCTACTTTCTGCAGGAGGGGTGTGGAAACGGGGCGCTGCTTGTGCTTCCCGCGGAGTTGTTCAGTAGGTGTTGGCACAGCGGCCCTTGTCTAGAAGCGTTCCTCAGAGAGCTACCGTGCATTTTACTGCACGGACCATGTGCAACCCACAGCACAGCTCTGTGGGAAGGTCGCACATGAAGGAGAGGTTTGTACCACCCACCTGGAGCTTTAGCAGCGGCAATGGATTATTGCGGACTTTAGCTCTGCTGAAGCAAAGTGCGTGGCCCGTTTATATCCAAGACTAGTGGAAATGAAAAATTAAGAAATGAGAAGGAAGCAAAGCATTTTAAAAACATCCTAATGTTGCAAGTGTTCTTATGCCTGTGCTCAATACGCAAGTGATCCCATTGTTTTCCTTTCGTGTGAGGGCTTTTGGAATTGGGCTTTAAATCTAGAAGGCCATGCCTTACTACCTTGTCTTAAAAATAAGAGACAGAAAAGAAATGATGTAGGCTAGCCTGTGCACGGGTCAAAAGTAAGTGATTTGATTTGGCTTATGCATAGTTAATTAGGTGTTTAAAAAAAGAAAAAATCTTGTGAGGTTGATAATCCAGAAAGTATAAAGTTAAAATTCATTTAACTAACTTAAAGGCAAAACCAAATGAACTCATTAGTACTTTCAGTTGTGGAAGTCTGTGCTGTGTTGCTCTGACAGTGAAAGCTCTTGCTATTTATCATGACAGTTATGCCAATAAAGGCAGAATCTGCTCAGAAAAAAGCCTGTATGTTTCCACTGGGATTTTGCCAAGGTAAACGTTTCCATATCCGATATGAAGAAAGCATTATTTATATTAAAAGAGTAACATATAAGTGGAGTGGAGAAGTAGCTTGATACCTTAAAAAAAAAAAGACGTTTTGTAACCAGGGTCATAGAAATTGTACTTCTGAGATAATGTTTTCCTGTATCACATCCCTCAGCAGTACCAATAAGGCATCAACTGACATGACAGATTGGTGAAACAGATGTGGTAAAACTGACACATGGAGTTAATAATATTTTATATAAATCTCTCAATGATATCATCCCAAGAAATGAGCGGACTGATAAATGACTCAACCAGAAACCAAGAAATGGGTCTCTTGAGTTCTTAATGTTTTTGTATAAATCTCTGAAGTGAGTTTTAACTGAAGCAACAGATTTCTTAATGTACTCAGTTATGCAGGAGTGAACATTTATTTGCCCATGCCTTACAACAAGATGGCCTTCCTGTATCTGAAAGGCTACAACATCTCGTTATTGGCGAAGAACATCTGCTGCGGTGGTCTAAAACAGACCAACTGATGCTAAACCAGTAGGACAAAAGTTGGTTCATGTGGTATGGT
This sequence comes from Cariama cristata, assembly GCF_000690535.1. Classification (NCBI taxonomy): domain Eukaryota; kingdom Metazoa; phylum Chordata; class Aves; order Cariamiformes; family Cariamidae; genus Cariama; species Cariama cristata. The sequence goes on along the minus strand of NW_009603107.1, from coordinate 35,895 downwards.
ACACTGATCACCTGACATGTTAATCTTTCATGTAAGTTAACAGCAATCTAATTTGGGTTCAAAGCCAAGACTTCAATACATCAGTCAAATTCACCTTGTTATGTTTGCAAAACTGGACAATTGAGCGTTCTCAGTCTACCTGTGGTGTTACGATTGCCTGGGATGGTGCATTTCCCTTTTGTAAGGTAATTGGGCTCAGGTGCTTTATATAGTATTTTTTCAGTTCTGTTATTTAGGTTCTTCCCTGTGTTACATTGCTGGTGCTAAGTGTTTCGTAGCAGAAGGCAGCAGCTCAGCCTCCAGGCTAGCTCAGTGTTTTAAGGCTTAGGAAGCCTGGAGTTTATTCCTTATTCTACTGCTAAGCTGAATCAGTTGAATTCTTTTATTCTTTGCACATCTCCATTTATTTCTTGCATCTGCTGTATGGCCATGCTACAAATCTTCACCAAGTTGTTTTGTGTATAGAGTTTTGGGCAGCTTGACTGAAAACTTCAATATTAATGTATTTCTTATACTGTTATTTTTCTATTTCCCCTTTAGAGTATAATACAGATCATTAGAAGATGTGCCTCAGACGTTTTCATTTTGATCGTGTACAGTTACACTCCATTATGAAGTGCTTGCTTTGCTGCAAATAACATTATTTCTTCTGCTTTTTGCAGGACCCTGCAGGAATATTTGAACTGGTGCAGGTTGTTGGAAATGGGACATATGGACAAGTCTATAAGGTTCGGATGCCTCTTTAAATTACAATGCTGTCCTTGATAGAACTGTTTTTCCTAAAGCAGAAATGAGCACCATTTCAGAAACTGAACAATATTGTTCCAGTAATAGCCTGTTTTATCTTGCTGTCTTTTCTGCGTAATGCAAAATGGTGTCACCTGTGAAGCTCTGTGCCCCTTCCTTCTGTCCTGTTTTCATGTCTCTGCTGCCATGGGTCAGATAAGTGTGTTGGCTTTTGTACTGACTTCTCTCTGCCCTGTTTTTTCTGTCCTGTGGTTATTTTCTCTTTTTCAAAATTATTTAATAAGTGACGGGCACAAATTATCATCAGTGATGGCTAAATTTGGCCTGGATTGAGTGGGAAGCTCAGCTGAGACTAAAACAGCAGTACTCTTTGAGACAGAGGTGTCAATTAAAGCTGCTCTGCAGGTGGGCTATGAAGTTTTTGATTTCTGTTATTACCTTTGTCGCTGTGATATCAAAGCAGAACTACCAGTCAAGAAACTACAGCAATTAAATGTTGTCTGCCATAACGTGCTATGTACACTATGCAATGCATGCCTTTATTTAGTTATAAGAACTAGCCTAGAACAGTGTTTTTTCACTGTGATGCCTTTCCTAAGAATGATCTAAGAAGAGAAAATAGACGTGATAAAATAGAGAACCGAGTCTGTGCTGTTCGCGTTTGGAGAAGGAAGACAGAGGAAGGTGAAGGCCATGCTGCTGAGCCCTCGGAGGTTTGTTGGAAGAGTAACGGCACTGGAGGAAGCTGTCTGGTCTTGCTTCTCCCTCAGATCCTGCTGCTCCTGGGTGACGAGTCTTTGTGTTGGTGCAGGCTCTTTCTGCACTGGTCCCTTGTTGCAGGAAGAATGCAGAAGGGAGCCCCGATGTAGAAATGCAGGACTGTTTGTCTTTCTCCGATTCCAGCGCACTGAATGCATGTTACGTTTTGGTGTCCGTCCTCTGGTGGCAGATCTGCTGCGATTGCGTTTTGGTCTCCCGTTGAAGCTATAGATATTCTTTCAAAGATTCTGGAAAATCCTCTACAGAAGCAGTTCTGGGGAGTTTCTGCTTTCCCAGACTACATTTCTTTTATTTGTTTTTGCATGAGAAGCAGCATCTTTCTCGTGTAACTCTTTGTTGCTGTGATTAAGTCTGTTGTTTCTGAGATTGTCATTCAGATACTGAGGTCAGTCCTACTAAATTAAAAGTAGAGGCTCAGGGGTTCACATGGGCAGATTAGAATCTGGGAGACATTCAGGGGTGGTGTTGTCAGCGTAATCAGTTTTCTACCTGTAAAAAGACCGTGGCCTCTGAAATAGTTGCCTTTCTTTTCATGCCTGGATTGATTTTATACTGGGAGAGAAAATCTTTCAATCTAGTCATCTTTTAAGGATATTGAGAGTGAATCAGCTGCTTAATCATGGCAGAAACAGGAAAGAGCAGTGTAGTTTGCTTCTCTGCTGCAAAAGAAAATGTTTTGAGCTATCCTGTGGTTCACTAGAATGTTAATTACCAAAATGTGTAAGAAATATTGACAATTAAAAATTGTACCCAAAGGCTGCTGTCCCCTGAGCATGCAAGAAACCAGGGACTGACAGGTCTGGATAATGGGTGATCTGAATCTTGGCTCAATCTGCACTTGGACTAGCTGCAAAGTCTAAGCAAGGCACTGAGAGACGGGGTCTGGCAAGGCTGAGGGTGCTGAGAGGAAGCTTTATGCACATGCATCATGCAATGGAGAGATGATGGACTGTGTATAACCCTGGCCGTGTGCAAGCACACCCATAACAAAGGCTTTTTTCATATAAATACATGTGATCACTGAATGCAGGGTGTTTTGCTGAGGCTTGCTTAGGGGATGGAGCTGCTCTTTGCAGGAGGTTGACAGTGAGCCGTGCAGCTGAAGAAGACAGGTGATGACAGCTGAGGTGGACAGGTACAAAGTGTGTGCTCCAAACTGCAGGCAGTCAGCTTGGTCTCCGTTGTGAACAGTTTTCACACAGTCCAAAGCTCCAGTCTGTTTGGAAATGCCTCTTTGTAAGATGCTCAGCACCAACTGAATGTACTCGGATGGTATCGCCCTGGTGCCGACCTTGCAACCAGAGCAAATGTCTGAAGGGAGGCAGCTACAATGGAATTACTACTTCCAAAGTAACGATAAAAAGTTAGGTTATGGTATTCACTTTTTCACTGCTGTATAATATGTCCTTTGATCTATACAATGCTAGAACCGATGGAGTGAATTAGGGAATGCTGGAATCATTTTGTAGTTTGTCTAGCATAGGCTTGTAGTCACAAATATTTAAGTTATAAAGTAATCTCAGTTATCCACATAATGTACTCATGTCATTAGGCACATTTTTATTCTCCAGAGGTGTCAGAATCTTCCATGCATTCAGAAACCGCACATAGTTTTGCACATAATCAAAGCAAAGCTTATTTTAGGCTAAATAAACTATGTTCAAGATTACTAAATTGCTTGGTTGTCTGTGAAGATGATTCATAAGGCTGTATGTTTTAATATATGCAGCTCCATAAAAATGAAAATAAAATTTAGAGGATTCATCATTAGATTTGGAAAACAATGTTTAGCAGATTTATTGAAGGAGAGCGTTGTTCATACTGAATTATTCCAGACCAGTTCCAGTTCAGTGTCTTTTTAGATGAAATGGAAGAGGTATAAATTGTACCCATGGTAATGCTAGAGCTGTCTAGAAATGTTATAAAGTTGGGATTTGCATACAATAACTGACTAAAAGCTAGTAGATATTTTGACAACTTATGAAGTAGTAAGACGTAAATATGCCAGTACTGGCAACTTCAGCCTTGTGGAAGGTATAAATTAGATATTAAAAAATCAGATGGTACCCAGCAGTGATGAGACTTAGGCTTCATTATCTCTTGAAGTGACAGATGAGTTTTTCAGTTAATTACTGGCTTCCGGAAGCTGAAATATGGAGAACCGTACTGTGTAAGGGGTGATTCTGAGTAGCGTCATGGAAGGTGGTAGCAGAGGGTCTTCTCTGAAGGCAGTTGGAAGTAGTGCATTTGCTAGTGGTTGGAGAAGTATGAGTATTCACTTTTTTCATGCCTTTGTTTCCTGAACCTTGATGTGCTGAAGATCAGATTGTGTCCAGTCTCTGCACCATCTCCGTTGAATGCATATGGGAAAGAGAAGTTTTTGAACTTCCCGTGCCCTGCTTTTTGCAAGGGCTGTCCATGTTCCTGGGAACCCTCAAGGCCAGGGACAACAAAGACTGCGGGGGATGTCGGGTTGCTCTCCAAAGTATGAGAGCTAGTGTTTTAGGGTTTGGGTTTTTTGAGCTGCTGATCAGTAAGGACCTTCAGACAGGGCAGGTCAGTATTTTGCATCATGTAACTGTTGGTGTCATCTGGGAGGAAGCAAGATTGCTGAAGGTGTCACCTGCAAGTTCTTGGGTTTTGCTTCTTCCCTGGGCTGCAGCCGCGGTGCCTTGGAACCCCTTCTCGCAGGCTGCCTGGGGAAGCTTGAATCAGGTGGTTAGGGGTGGCAGTGAAACTGCAGAAGATGATCTAGGAGATTTATAAATACCATCTTTTTTTATTTGCTAGTAGTTGCTACATTATTGTGACGTGGTGTACTGTTAAAGGTGGTACTTTTGAAAGCATTGTGAAGGTAACATCTGTGGCTGTGTGGACTGCTCTTAGTGTGCTTGAGGCTGTGTCTTGCAATGTAGGTATGGCTGTCGAGACCTGACAGTGTTGTGATTTGAATAATTCTTTGCCTACTCCTGTTACCTCCACAAGTTTAATAATACGGATGCCCTGTTTTCCTTCCGTGGTTGGACTCTCTTGCTATGAAGAGCTGGATAGTGGTCATGTGTCGCCCTTGATGTAGAACAGTTGTGTCTTGGTCTGTGCTTGTGCATTTAGTAATAACTAAACTGTAAGTTTGGAGGGTGAAATATTATTTATTTTTTTGCGAAGGCTTCACTGTTAGTTTCATATTATTTGATGAGTGGTGTGTCTTCAGTAGGAGTCTGTTAATGCATTTTCTATCTTTTAATTTTCAGTGCAGGGTCATTGTTCTAACAGGTGAATGGGGAAAGGGGGACATGAGGCAACTGTAGTGTGTGCCATTTTTGAAGTGTTTGGGTCAGGCAGGTTCTCTTGAGCTCTGGAAGAGGCTGTGGGACTCTTGAGTTTATAACTGCTTTTGGTTTTTTAGTGATCAAGATAAGGAGGAATTGCTCCTAACCCTACTTATTCAGCTGTGCTCTGAGAGTCCTCGTTCTTCTAAAAAAGTTTTCATGGGCCAGATGAGGTCAGGAGCAGCATCTGTGCAAGCTGCTTGTTTTCTGATGCCGAGAGGAACCTGACCGAGGCTTTTGACTTCCTTTGTGTTAATTATGTGGGTTAGCCCTCTCCTGGGGTCGGCATCTTTGAGTGGCCTAGGGAATGACAGGTCAGCGTTTTTGGTGAGTTCCAAGGGCTGACTTTTTTTGGAGCATGATCTTGCAGGCTGATGATAAGCCATGACAGATTTGCAGCTGCTGTGTGTGCAAAATGGTTGTATCTTTAATGGAATCTGAGGATACAGGGAACTTGGGAGAGATGCTCTGGTTTGGGACTGTGAGAATGAAAAGAGAAATGGCTTCCTGGTAACACAGCTGATGAAGACAAAGCAGTGCTGTTGCTGAGGCTTAGCAGAGGGTGAAAGCAACCTTGCCTTCCTGTAGTGGCTCTGCACAGCCAATATTTTTATTTCTATGTAGTCACATAAGACTCTGGATACAAAAAGGAAGCAGGTCTGAGTAAGGAAGTGTTTTGGGTTTTTTGTTGTTTTGTTTTTTGGGTTTTTTTTGTTTGTTTTGTTGTGTTTTTTTTTTTAATACAGCTGCTTCTTGACATTGAATCATGCTTCAATTGTTGATATGAGTTATGAGTTACTCTACTGTTGATGTACAGTGGCAGGAGTGTAGTGAAGCATAAATGTGACTTTTCAGTTTATCTTAAACAATTTGAAAGTCTAAGTTCTTCATCATTCATTTCATTGAATAACTGGCTGAAGTAATTGAGACCCAAGTTGGGAGGGGTGGGGGAAAGCAACATGGGTTTGTTTGAGACTTGGTACTGCATGGAAAGAATCACAAGACTGTACTAAGTTATGAAGTGTTAAAGTCTGTGGACTGTATTGAAAACTTTAATTGATGGTAGCAGCTCAGGCAGTAACTGAAAGGTTACATGTAAGAAACATTACAGTTATGTTCAGTGCAATCCAGAAGGTGAACATGTATAAGCTGAAAACTTCAAAACAGGCCATTCTGGGCATGGGGCAGAAGTAGCCATCTTCTGAAGAATGCATCTTGGGCCTGAAATGCAATTTCAGTCTTCAAACTGCTGCAGAAACATTAAAAATGTCATGTCATCTTAGGGTATTTTTTTATCATTTGTGGTCAGTTACAGTTTTCAAGCCAATCATAGCCTTCAAGGCACTGAGTTTTCAGCGAGTCAAGTAGGGAAATTAGTTGTTCTTTATAGAAATGACAAAATGCTACTTTCTGTTTCACTGGCAGTTGTAGAAGTGCTTGTTTGTCTCTTCATTTGGGTTTTTAGTAGCGTAGCTGATTATCTTGTCCACATGAAAAACTAGTTAGTTATTGTAGGCAGCAGTGTATAAAGAAGTATTGCTGCAGTGTACTGGAAGGAGTCAACAACTCATTGTGTAGATCCTGGGTTCGGTAGTGCAAACAAATAATGGAGATGGTCTGCTCATCCTGCTCATCCTTTCAGGAATGAGTCTGAGCTTAATGTGTGCTACTACCATTGTAATTAGATCTGAAATGCTGTGTTACTTATGGACGGGTTGCCTTGAAAGCTTAGTTTATATGGCTGTAATATCATTAATACACTAGAGGGGTGTGGTTTGGTGTTTCAGTACTTCTTCATGCTTCTGATTTTTAATAACACCTGTGAAGTCCACATACTACTAGATGTGTTTCTTCCTCTTCTTTCAGTTTCCTGCAACTCCTAACACACTCTCATACATGTCTGCATGCTTTTCTTAAAGCTTCCACACCACCATGTTGGTCCTTTCTGTCCTTCATCAGAAAGGATGTGGAGTTGGCAGTGCGCCCTTGCAGCAATGAGGGCAAACCGTGCCTTGGGCTGCGTCAGCAAGAGCATAGCAAACAAATTGGGGGATTTGATTACTTCCCTTGCTCTTGTTAGGCCTCACCTGGAATACTGTGTCCCATCTTTGCTCCCTCAGTTCCAGAGAGACATTGGAAAACAGGAGAGGGTCCAACAGAGGGCCACCAGAACATTTAGAGGGTTGAAGAACTTTATGGATGAAGAAGGAAAGGCTGAAGGAATTGAATTTTTTTTTCAACCTAGGGAAGAGAAGGCTGAGGGCAATCTAGTCACAGTCTTCAAGTTCTTCAACGATGGTTTGTATAGAAGATGCAAGTAGAGGGGTGCACAGGACAAGAGGACCCAGGGGTTGCTGGGTCCCAAGTTGCTCAGGGGAAATTCCATGTGGATATAAGAAAAGAATTCTTTACTGTGAGAACAAGTCAACATTGGAATAGGTTTCCCAGAGTGGTGGTGGAGTCACCCTTGCTGGAAATATGCAAGGCTGTTTGGCCTTGTCTTGGGTAATCGAACTTAAGGCCCTGCTTTCAACAGAAGGTGGGACCATATGTTCCCAGAGGTCTTTACCAATCTTGATTTCGGTACAGGACTTTGAGTACAGAGCATGTGAATCTCTGTGGACAGAACATACTTACTATCAATCCAGCCTACGAGATTGTGAATGACTGACTTGCAGAATACAAAAAAAAGTAAGGGGAATTACTTTTATTTG
>NW_009603107.1:8041-28249 GCF_000690535.1 Cariama cristata | reverse complement strand
GGTGTGGGGGGTGTGTTTGTTTTGTTTTTTTAATCTTGGCTTCCCTGCTTATTTGCATGGCAATGCCAAACTGTATTCAGCACTGGAATTTAAAATAATGGATCATACATGCGAAATTAATTAGCAAATTGTGAAGTCCTGGTTCTAGTTAGTGAATATTTCAGAGGAATTCAATTAAGATTCTGAAGTGTAGGACTAGTTTATCAAAAATAGAAGAGTAAGGATGTGAAAAAACCTCTCAGCTGTGGAGTGCTTCTATACAATAAAGGCTCTTTGACGGAGCAGAGCAATGTACAATAATTAGATGTGCCATATCAGCCATTAGAGAGTAGTAAAATCCTTGCAAATAATTTGTTGGCACTACCTCTCCCAGCTCCTCTGTGTTTTGGACCTTGAATGTCCGTATGGGAGAGTGCAATGCATTTTCATCCTAAACCAGTGGCATTTTGAGCTCATGTTGCATAACACTTCGGATGTTGGCACTGGGATATGCTATTTTGAAGGTAAGAGAACACACTCAAAATGCGCTGATGATAATATAAGCACAGTAGGAAATAGTTCAAGCCCTTAATTCCCTGCTTAAGCACTTTGTTACACTTTAAGCACCTCGCTAGTGACATTGATTTCAATACTCCTGACTGCTCAGCATCATCCAGAATCATGCCTATGTGAAGATACGCATCAGAGTGACCAACACTTTGTATGCCTGAGTTTTACAATATCTGACCTACTCAGAAGTATTTTTGCATATGTTATCTCTTCATCAAAATAAACCAGTGGGGCTGGGAGGAAAACTTGTAAGAAATTGGCTATTTGCAATCCAAAAAACCTCCCAGACATGTAATGAGCTATTGGAACTAGTGAATGAATAATAGGATATTACTTAAACAGCAGAAAATTTAGCGTGTTGTTTATGGATGTTTGAGATGACTCCTATTGCAGATCAGCTTTAGTAACTGTACCTTTTTCGGAATGAATCTCAGAACTTTAGTGCCTTGCAAGCACACATCACCTTATCTCCATGGCTTTGATTGTGGCTCCATGTGAATGGTACTTTCCAGGTCTGCTTTAATGACCTGAAGGATGCATGTACGTTTTTTAGAAGTCTCTCTTGGGTACCTCTGAGCTATAGCTAGTAGAGCGTAATAAAAGGAATGTTATCAGTTGGTATCCTAAAAATATTGATGGTCTGCTTGTCTCTTTTTTTTTTATTATTATTGTCATTGTTGTTATGTGTATTTCATGGACTTATCCAGCATTTGATGCTTTAAACTTGACAGTGTGATGAATTGGTCTAAAGAACTGTGTGGAGTGTGCACTGCTCTTCTGTCCTTTCCCATTGTCTGCATAGATAAGATGTCACCGTTGTCTTCACCAGCAGTAAATATTCTCTTAAGTTTCATGCCCAGTCTTCAGGTGTTTTTTCAGAAGAATGTGTTAGAATTTGTTTATGCCTGAGGAACCCATGTTTTTTATACAAGAATCATCAGTAATAGTGCTTTATAGTTTGCTCTTTGAGTATTCAACAAGTTTATTATGTTGAGCTAAATAGTTAAGTCCTGCAGGATGAAATCTTGGGGACCAAAAGGTGTCTCCAGTAATCCTGTAGCATTAGTGCTTTGTTGCAGGTGTCACCGGAAAATCCAGCAGCAGAAATGTCAGTCCAGAAAGAAGCAAATTCTCTTGCTAAGGTCTGTAATCAATCGGTGTTTTCCATGGGTTGGATGTCTTGCAGCATTTCCAGCATGCACAGACCAGTGGCTGTGCACAGTGGGACTGTTGCGAAGCTGTTCACTTTCGCTCCTCTAACTTCGGCAACCTGGGCTCTGGAATCTCCTGCTAGGGAGTCTGCCGTGCTGGTGTGGTGACCATGAGCTCGGCCCTGGTTGAACTCTGTCTTACCTCTGAATTCCCCACCCTCACCTTTTTCTGTCTTCCCCAGTACCTGATCAGTCTCTCTGTAGCGGGTTTTTCTCCTCTAAGTAGAATGGATGTTGGTTTGCTTGAACTGCAGAATGCATCTATAGTTCATTCTGCCCTTGGTTAAATATCTTCACTACAGAGGTGAGCTTGTGTTAACAACTCCTAGTCAGTCCGCCTTGTGTGAGAGCAGGCTTGTTGTGAAATAACACTGTAAGAAGCAATCGTATTAGCAGCTGCTGAGTTGTAGCTGTGGAGATGTAACTTTTGCCCTGTGAAGACCATCCAGGAGCAGTTAAAAGCACTACCATGCTTGTGCAAGAAAGGTTTCATATGTGCTCAGTACATGAGCTTAGGGCAGTGCTTGGGGTGGGACTGGAGTTAACTTGTGGCAGCAGCAAGCTCTTTGTTGGGTTGCTTTTCTGGAGCAAACAGATGTAAATAGCATCAAAGAATTGGTTTTGTTTGTTATTAAGATAAAGTTGCAAGCCTCGTAATTAGTTGTCCTGCAAACCACATGCTGATTTATGTTTGTGTAAAGGCGGCACAAAAGTCTGCCAAGTCAGGCAGTGAGACTTTTAGCACTGGGGATGGCAAGTGCTGAAACATGAGGGATGTTCCCACAGCTTCACCCTGGCATGGTCAGCTGCCGCGGACGATTGTCAGAGCTCCTTTTGCACGCTCTCTGGTTTACCCCGCAAGTAACAGAGGCCAGCATCGTGCGGACCACCAGCTACGTGAGGTGCAGGGCATAGGAGGAGGGGGCTGATTAGGACAACTGGCCAGCATAGCCGGCAGCAGAACCGATGCCAGTAACAACATGGTCCTTTTGCTTGCTGCTGGAAAGAGCTCCTCCGGAGAGCACATCTCGTGATGTCTCCCAGTGCCACGTGGATTCACGCAGGGCTCCACGCCAATGTTGCTGTGAGTTTCTTGGGGGCATCGCAGCTCCAGTGCTCTGGAGGAGAGCGGTGTTTGGCCTAGCCGTGATCTTTCTGCTGGCTTTAAAGCCAAGCATGGCTGGGTCTGGTGGGTAGCACAGACTGCAGCTGTCTGGATGGACAGCAGCAAAATCTGGTGGGACAATTGTTGATCCTGCCCTTCCAAGACATTTGTGGGGAAATGGAGTTGAAAAGCCCGTTTTCATTGTCAGCTTGCTCGATCAGTAGGTGCAGGTGCAGGTCAGCCTGTTGTCCCGTCATAATGAAATTTCCAGTAAGTAGTTTTAAATTGTAATGTCCAATTCCAATTGTAAAATCCATAAATGTGATAAAATTGTGCTTCTCCTGTCTGGTATTCAGCTGTTCTCAGGCAGCTGGCCAGCAGTAATTTTCTTGGCCTGCACGGATCTGTGAATACGGATCTTGGGAATAAAATTAAAGAAGAAACTGTTTTTCAGCTGTTTGTAGTATATATATTTTTTTTTTTAAAGCCCTTGTGTGTTATAAGCCAGCTCTTGTAACTTACTGACTTTGTGGGATTCCTGAAAGGTTTTTAAGATTTGCTTTAGCAGTACCTTTTCAAAGGTCATTTTTCCCCATCCCCTTTTTTCTCCTAATGAAAATGTGAAACGTTAGTAACTTCTGAGATCTTGGTGAGTGAACAATCCAGAAGACATACTTTGTAGCACATTCTGGCTTTTTCAGTGCCCAGCACAAATAATGTTATTGGCTAATAGGTAATAACTAGCATGTGGTCTGTGGCAGTGCTTTTAGGTGCTCCCATCATCTAAGAAATAGACTTTTTTCTTAAAGGTAGGAGAGAGCTGATGTGGGCAGCTGTGGTTCAGGAGATCTAGCTTTTCTTCCTGCCTCTGCCTCTCGTTGCTGCTCAAACACATGAATTTGCTGGAAATGGAGCTCTCCTTATGACTGTAGCTATTAAAATGGAGGCAGCCCTTGTTTTTGTAAAGCGTCTTGGGATTCTGGTTAAGAGGAATTAATGTACTTACAGAGGTGATTTGTGAGAATTGGTTAGCAGCCACTTACCGAACAACATGCTGTTTGAAAACAGTTTCACTCGAATCAAAACATGTTGAGTTCAACAGAAACGTTAGTGGGAAATTTTTAAGAAATGAGTTGGCTTTCATTTTCAGACTTTGTTTCAGAAACATCAAAACATTGTGTTTAATTTTCTTCATTTGAACATACGTTTTAATTTAGCAGGATGTTTAATATTTCATAGATTGTCTTTAGTACTGCATACTCTGGAAAAAAAAAAGGTACTCTCACACTGAAATAATTTGGCATTACCAAAGTAAACATGAACATTAACTTGAATTCTTCGGACTTTAAATTCTGTGAGGAGTGTTTACAAGCAAAAGTGAGACCAGTTGGCAAAATATTGACATTTTGTTGAGGTTTACTGAATACTGGAATTGACTAAATTCCATTTTCTGACTCTACATTTGTGCAGTTGCTACATCTGATATCAGCATTGTTGATGCAAATTTTTCTTGTATTTCTGTTGTTAAAAATGGAAACGTTTTGAGGAAAAAGGCATAAGAGAAATGTGTGGTGGCCTTCTGAAAATATTTATTTTACTGAATTTGAGGAATTTTCTCTCTTTCTTGTTTATTGTGCTAAATTTTAGCATGGATTGTTCCTAGTATTTAAAAATAATAAAAGATTAACCAATTTACTGATTATTTCTGCTGTAGTAGATTTGTCTACTCTTGTTTTACTCTTGGCTTTAAACCTATGAACAATTATACTAAAATATGCAACAAAACCAACATAAAATATGCGTATGCCTTAGATAATGGACTCTCAAATGTATTATTTACACAGATTGTCCATGATGTTGTCTTGTTATATGGAAAAAGAGAAGAGCCAAGAAAAAAATGTTTTTGCTTTAATATTTACTCTTTCCAGTCTAACATGAAATATTTATCGTAACAGGCTTCTTACAAGCATTCTGCCCCCAGAAGCCAAATTATATCAGCAGATACCCCATTGCCTTTTATTAATATCAAAGGGTAGAGTTAGGTATTGTGGACCAGCATATCCCTACTGCCCTGAAAATCACATTGCTGTGGTGAAGTCTTCCAGTTTTTCATCAGTTGCTGACAGCGGGAACTGGTCCTCTGTGTGCATTTTGACCTGCAGAAGAGGACAAGCAGTACCGGTTCATGATTTCGGTGCACCAGACCATTCCTCCTGTGGGATTCCTTTTTGATGAAGGGTGATTTGTTTCCAGAGACATTAGAATATGTTTTGTCATCTCTCCCAGTGGAAGGTTGCCAAAATTCGTGAGCAGGCACATTAACACTTGAGGCGTAGGATGTGCCCAGTGAACCCAGCAGTTGCGAAGCCTGGGAGAACTTGGACAATCACAGAGGTGGTATGTGCCAGTAAATGTGGTGTGCTCTGGAAACACTGGGCTTTTTGTGCATGTGCAGATCAGCCTAAGTAGGTCTGACGTTTCCCAAATGTGGCGAGCTCCCAGCTCACATGCTGTTGAATAGGTGTGCACGTGCATAGGGCATAGCAGATTGCTGGGTGCCCAATTGGGACACTTTCCTTGGCAGAAAAAGAGGTTGCATCTGGAGAAGCTACATGTATTGTAGCCTGCTCTCCATAAATATGCCTGAAAAGGGAGAAAGGATGAAGGAATAAAGAGATGCAGCAACTTTCCTTTCTTTTGGACGCTTGAAAGATTTCAGTCAGAACTGTTTTGAATAGAGGAAGTAGCAAAACAAAGGCTGGAAACTCAGGTCTCTGATCCCCCAGGCTGGAGCATAAAGGTTAGAGAGGATTTAGGGATTCACCCTTTCCTATGTTCCTCTCTTCCTTTCTTTGCATCGTGTTAGTTTCTAGGTACCCACCTGGTGGAAGACTTTGCATGGCCTGTATCCCTGGCTTGCATGTTGGAGATAAGAGTATTTTCATGTTGGCACAGGAATCAGCATGTACAGACATGCGTGAGTGATCCGTTTTTTGCATATGTTTGCAAAGCACCTGGTGCATTCATGAGGACCTTCAAATAGTCACAACAAATTCCTGGTTAGGTTGTGTAATGTCATTTAGCTTCTTGCTTCTGCCAAATTCACAGTTCTCTGACCAGGAACGAAAGAAAATGGCCTTATCAGCCCCAGGTGGTGCTTGGAGCCTGCATGGCACTTGTCCTATCGGTCATGCAGATGGGTTTCGAATGCCATAGTGAACAGATTAAAAACAACTTGGCTGTCTGAGCTTTTGTAGTTGCTGTATCCTGCATTGTTTACATTACAGAGTTCTGGCAGACCTCTCCCTTTTGATGTTATTAATATTAAAATAGAATAATTCTCTGTATTACAGAGATGGCCTTCTAGTCTGACTGACAGGCTTGACTGTGGAGCTCCAGGCACCTCTGCTGCCCTTGTGACAGAGGCGGTGCCGAGCCTTCCCATGGGAGCTGGACTAGGGCTGGACGGGGATTGTAGGTGCCAGGGGTGTTCGGGATGGAGATGACACTGTGCTATATAAACTGTGATTATTAATGGGGAGCCTGGCTGGTGGAATCCTGTTGTGTGTAAACACTGCCTGAACTTCCAGAGGGGTTGTTCCCTCGGATTATGGGAACGTATGCCAACAGCAGGTTCTCCTTCCTTTCTGAATTCCTTTATTGCCAAGCAAGTAACATGAATGTCCATTATACCGTGCCTTGTTACCTAAGCTGTTCACTGTCGATAGTCATTGCGTGGTACGAAAAGTCCCCAAGAGATTGCGTGATGCCTTTTCACTCCCAGGGATCTCCTTGTAACACTGGGAGCATGATCTGAAAGAGAAACGGAGAAGCTGCTGCTTCTGTATTTTTCCCCACCCTGAGGCAGGCTGCTGACTGTGCGGTTCTCTAGGTGTGTTTCCAGGAGTTCGTTGTCATCTGATAAGCCACATCTGGCTCGTGTCTTGGCCGCTGAGGAGGACATCTGTGTTTCTGCATCAGCGCTGGCTGAAGGAACCTTTATTAGCAAGCAGCGTTTGAAATACAGGAGATGACACAAAGGGATTTACATCTTAATTTTTCTATTATCCCCCTCTCCCCTATATTGTGTTTGCCATATCCATGTTTGCCATCAGCGTAGCCTTTTATTTCTGTGGGTGTGCTTCTGAGGCTGAGTGTTTCTGACCTGCGTGGTGCTGGTGTCGTTCCGTAACGGGGTGTGTGCCTGGAGCTGGTGACGAAGCAGAACAGCAGCTCTCTTGAGGTTTGGCAGAAAACGGTTTCTTACTTGACTTTTTTTTTTTCTTGGCAAAAACAAAAGGAAGCTTTAGCAGGTAGAAGGTTGTTGTCTTGCCACAGAAACATGTTCTCGCATATGACTGCTGCGAAGGCAAAACCACTAGCTGGACCCACCCCTGATTGTGGCCAACGTTTGCTGTCCCAGTTAGTGATAAAACCCCTGTTCTCACTGGATCATGAGATATATGAATATTACGCTTACACCAGTCAGCTTTTTAATCAGTGTTAATTGTTGACTTTCCTAAACCAAAATCTTTTTAAAAGAAGAAAAAGCTGGTAACAGAAATAAATAGGAATTTCCAAAGAGCTCGGCGTTAATCTCCCTATTCTTCTGTTAAAGCCACTGTGAAACTGCATGGATGGATATGGATTTATGCAAAAGATGAGCACTTTGGAAAATCATGTCCAATGTGGCTGGATCAATGAAAAGGAAATGACGAACAAAACCGATGCAGGCCAGTGAGCGTGTCCACACTTAACAAAATTGAGCTGGAAATACATTTCTAATTAAACTGGGTCAAACCATGTGTGCAAACCAGGTCTTTAAAAGTAATGATTTGGAACCTCGTTTTTTCCAGACCTTTGCACATAATATCATTTGTTTTACCTATTCACAGTGGATATAAAATGCTAATGTGGCATGCTAGTGCTTTATGCTCACCTTCCACTCATTTGATTAGAGAGTAAATAGCGAATAAGAATCAGTGCTGGGAAGTCAATCCCTAAAGGTGGCCTAATGACTAATATCGGAACTCCTTCTTGTTAGGTATTTGGTTTTCTGTAACCTTTCTGTAATTGAATATGGTTATTTTCTTGTGCAAACATGTCAAAAATACATATTTTCTGTAAACCTCAGCAGTACAAACATGAAAACATTTTTGCAATGTTAATGCTAAGACTAGAGGAAAGTAGGCTACAAGCACTGATGAGAGGTGGGTTTATATATCAAGGTAAATTCTGAAGTTGTTTAAACTTCCTGGGTTTTGAGGAAAAACTAAATAGTAAAACTAACAAAATTGCAGTTGCTTGCCAATTTTTACTTTCTTATCCTGTCCTCCGCCTCTGACCTCAGCAGTCTCAATTCCTTTGTCAAGTCCTTCAGGATCTCTGCTAGGAGAAACACCCGTGGCACCCACTTACTCCGTAGGCACCCCCTCTGATCTGAGACCTCGGCAGGTGCCGCCTGTAGCTATCTGCTGCCCTTTGGGCAAGAGGCAGCCGATGCTACGGCTGGCTGCGGGTTGCTACGTGGGGGGCCGGCGGTTCCTAGGGCTGGCTGCGGATTGCTACGTGCTGCCTGGCTGGCCAGCTGGCAGGCAGCGTCGGGTGGGAAACCACTGAGCCCACTCTGGAGCCCTCCTCTCTGGAGGAAGGGAATTTGTCTCCGTCTCCCATTTTCACAAAGGACACAGGAATTGACTCGTCTTTGAGACTTCTGTCTGTCAGTTTTGGTTGAAATGGGCTGACAGGTTAAAACATGGTTGGATGCAAAGGCAGCAAAATCACGTACGCCTTGTTTTCTTAAGAAACCTGGCTAAGCTTCTGTCTCTGATAGTGGAGGAAAGCTTCCAATTCCCTGTAATCCCATGTCCCTCCCTGAACCTAAAGGTTCAGGAACTAGAAGGCAATACAAAGCACTTGGGAGGTAGGTTTTCTGGTGTGGTGTTTTCATATGCTCTTTGATTATTATTTTTTTTTTTACAACACTTTTGTTGTAAATGGAGACCTAGTTATTTAAATTTCTGTTATTTAAATATGTGTGTTGGCAATGCTGTAGAGTTTTAGCTGATGCTGCGAAATTTTTCTCTGGCGCATATTACCAGACTTATCCTAAAGAGCAATGAGCTGTTGGTGGTGTATTTTGGCATCTGGATGTGGATGACGGAATATGCAAAGAAGCTACAAAAGGAAGTTATTTTGAAACTTGTGGATGGTTAAACTTTTAGAGTAAATTTTGATGTTAAAGCAGAGATGCTAGTTTTTAAAGCTTGTATTATACATGTAAACTAATCTTC
Organism: Cariama cristata; assembly: GCF_000690535.1. Taxonomy (NCBI): domain Eukaryota; kingdom Metazoa; phylum Chordata; class Aves; order Cariamiformes; family Cariamidae; genus Cariama; species Cariama cristata. Next base: position 19,091 of record NW_009603107.1, on the reverse strand, counting down.
AGATGCTTGCTACTCCACATTTCTCCAACAAGTTAGCAGCATTAGTTGGATACCTTGTGGAATGTTTAGGTGGTTTTGCTAGTTTGTTTTTATTTTTTTTCTTTCTTGATAACTGCTGTGTGATGTGATGCAGCTGGTTGGACAGGCTATTGCCATTACAAGGTAAAGGAAGCAGATAGGGTTCAGAGCTTGGAAAATGGGAACCGAGTTTGAAACTGAATCATGAGAAGGGTTCTAGTGCAGCTTCGTTGACACCTGAGGCTTCATGGGCTGGGCCGGTGGACTTCAGTCTTAGTTTTGAATATTTATATATATGTGTGTGTGTGTGCACACATGCGCTTTTGTCCATAGTATCTTGGGCTCCATTGTATTTAGTGTTGTACAAGTTTACAGAGATGCCATTGCTGCCTGGGAAAGCTTTGTGTGACATACGAACTGACAAATCGTGAATGAGAGGAATCCAGTCAAATCTGTATGCCTGTGAATGTAAATGTATGTGTAATCAATCAGAATAGCAAGTGTTCTCTGTTTCCATCGGGCCTTCATCTGTAGCTTTATGCACAGACTGATTTCCAATAGGCAGTGAACTTTGGGTAGTAGTAGTGCAGTTGGTTGTCAGATACTTTTATGCAAATGGACACACCGCAGTAATGGCATAAGTTAATTTCTTCTGTCACAAACTCTGGCTCAAACCTATGTCGGGATCAGTGTGAACACACCTTCTCCAACAGAGGAAGCATTGAATATACTTTTTCAATGGAAAACTTGGTGCAAAGTGGGATTTGTTTTGTTTGAGAAATGTGACCTCTTATGGGGCAAATTCAGATCCAATAAATTTGACAGCAGAAATTCCTGTGGACATCAGCGGAGCCAGAATTGGATGCAAGAACCCAAGCATTAGGAGAAACCCTCAGCAGCTGTTGGTGGGAAGTCCTGCAGGGAACTCTCTCCCTGTGCATCAGAGGAGGGCAGGGGGGTCCCCAGTCTGTGCTGGGGCTCTGCATTTATTTTACCCAAATGCATGTTTGCTATATAGTGTACCACTTCATCGTACACTGTACAAAATGAACTTGGGTTGTTTAAACAGGGCAAGTCAAAGAGATGAGAGTTTCAAAATCTGGTAAAGCTCTTCAGTGGTTAATTGCAGGAAATTCCTGGTACCTTTTGTGACCAATTCTTCCAATGGTTAGCCTCTGCTTTTGCTTCATACGTGCTGGTAATTATGCCAGTCTACATTGCTTAAGGCTCTGCGGTTCTTCAGCTGTAATGTGTTTAGCCATTTTCTTGAAATTATTCTGCAGGGGTTGTTTGTGTGTGTTCGTTTGTTTGGTTTGGTTTTTTCTTTCTTTTCTGAAGAGTTCACTGTTCATTTCTCTCTCTGCCGTGATTGACTTCGATCCCTACAAGTAATACAGAAAATTGGAAGATACGGCGTTGGAACAGTAACTGCTTGTAGCTGTTCAGGAACTATTACTGCACATCTGACCTATAGTTTGCTCGAGGGGAGAACCTTTGCCAGCCAGGCTTCTGCTGTACGAAACTGATTAGATCAGTTTAGAAAAAAAATAACGCCAAGGCTCTTCTCAAATTCAGATTTTTTTTTTTATTTAGGAAAGTGAACTTGGAAGCACCACTCCTTTTTAATTTAATTAGAAAAGCAAGGTATACTTTACTTTTAAGAACAATTAGAAGGGTAGTCTTGTTTCATTTTGGAGACCAACTTAATACTGAAATCCTTTCCAAACATTTAAGTAATTTTCCCTTGACTTTTGTGGACCATCTGGCCAATAGGATTTTGGAAGGAAATAGGAATTGACTGCTGCTGTGAGATCAGTGCCATGTCGTTCATCTCTTACAGAAGTTCATCATTCAGAAATCTGGAGACTGATGTATTTTCTCACGGACTAATTGTGTCCATTAACTCCCTTTTAATTTTTGGAGAGGATGCATCAAATAAAGCCAAATGAAGAGACACTGAGAGTAGATGCTCTTTTTTCCTCAGTTAAATCCTCTGTGAAGACTTTTGTATGTGTATGAAAAATATGACCTTTCCCTAGGCAAACCTCAGATCTTCTGAACTCGACAGCGGTACTCAGTAGAGTTTTTGACTTCAGGATTCGCCTCAGGTGAAGAGAGCTGTAGGGAGGGTGTTTGCCATGAAGTACTGAAGGAAAGGCTCAGACCCCAAGAGAAACCCATTTAATGCCAGCTGTTAGTATTGGGCTGTCCTGTGCAGTGCCATGTGTACCTGTCTCACACAGTCATTTGCAGAGAGATGCGTATCCACATGGTATTGCAATCTGTGTGAGAAAAACACCAGCAGAACTGGAATGAAAAAGCAAATCACCTTTAAGCTTCTTGTAGCTCTCATCATCTAGGCTGGAACTTTCAGTCTGAGCTGTGTACCCTGCGTGCCTTAAAGCCTTTTTAAAAAATACCCAGCAACACAATTTTAACCCATGCAGAACTTGGACAAGTTCTGCGTTATATGCAAGAGAAAATTCAACTATATTACACTTACTGTTCACGAGGATGCTGAAGGATTTTTTTAAAATTCAGTGATGTAATTGCTGAGCACTTAATGTGCACGCAAAGTTATGCTTATGTGGGATAGAAAGCTCATAAAGCCTTTCTCTATTAGCATGTGTCTGGGAAGGCTGCATTGCTTAAAGAGTTAAAACATGACTCTTGTAATTGCTGTATGCAGCTTGACCTTCAGAGCTTCACGGTGAGCCAAAAAACCTTCCTTTGAGGGATTCCTGCTCTGAAAGTCTGGCCACCCATCAGCTGACCTCCTGCAGTCCAGCCCTGGCTTCCTTTCAGGAGGATGGGGCTGGCGGGACATGTTTAACTGCTTGTGACTTCATCCAGCAGCGATGTGCTGTGTATAGATTTTCTCTAGCACCCTGTATTTCTGTAAATGGATGCACAAGAGTCAGGCAGTGAAAATTCACTGGGGTGGAGGGATTTGTACCTCTCCCTAGACTTAGCTTCTCGACAGCCCCTGCTCTGCAGAATGAGAGCCTTCCAAAGGCTGAGACTTTTTTTCCTAAAGTGTTTATTTTTCTGGATGAATAGACTTTCAGCACGGCAGACCTTTGCTGTCATAAATCACTGCTGGGCTCCCCAGGTGCTGAGCAGGGCTGGCTCTGTGCCAGGGCTATCACAACCCTCCTGCCTGCAGCAAGAGGAGCCGCAGGGCTGCAAACATCCCGCATCCCCGCTGTCCCACATCCCCACTGCCCTACGCTGGGCAGCTGGGTCCCTGCTGCTGCTGGCTGCCTGCAGACCCATCAGCCCCGGCATCCCCGAAGCAGAACACCTATTGCAAGGAGAAAGCCGCCTGTGTCTGCGAAGCCTCCGCTCTCCTTGCAGGGGTAGCAAGCTGTGATGGGGTGTTTGAGGCTGGAAACCCAACAGCGTGTTCCAACAGACGTTAAGAGGCATGACAAACGCCAAAGCTCAGGATGAATGGCAAGGCTGTTGAAACTGTTATTTGTGCAAATACTGAAATTTAAGCTCAAAGAAATCAGGTTTTATGTCCCAATAAATGGAAATGGAGGTAACTGCACAGCTTGCTTTTCGGACCTCTTCTCCCATTCACTGTGCTGCTGTCTGAGTTGCTCTCTTGACCCCTGTATGGCCCCAAAATGTTGCTTTTCTTTCCTTGCTGGTAGCAGCTCCCATTCAGGGGCCTTGCAGTTATCTCTGAAGTCAAGCTCCTGGATGACTTTCTGAACAGAGGACAGCTAGAGCTTCAGTGTTCATCTTCCTCTCGGACCCTCCTGAAATATTTCCAGATACAAAACAGATTAGGCCAGATCAAAGTCGGTGTGAGTCTGATCCTTCACCAGGAGTGGCTACAGCTTCGGTAACCCTGTGTATCCCCAGCCGGCACTGACCCCGAGCACGGCAGCAATGCAGTCAGTGAAGTTAGCTTTCCGAGCTGCTCACTGTGCTGTGTGCTGCAGCTCTCGATTTCCCGCTGTTACCCACCAAGGGCTACCCTGTTTTTAAATGACCCGGGAGGAATGCTCCTGCTCTTCCTTCTTGTACATTGTTTGGTTTGTTCAGAAATTTCAAATAGCAGTAGGATACCTGCAGCATCATGTCTGCATGTTAGCTGAATAAGGAGAAGCCGCAGGGATGGGTACTTTCCTCGACGTGAGCATGGAGCTGAAAAAGGTTACGTGGGATGTTCTGCTGCAGACACCACCTGTTTCAAATAAGTAGAGGACAAAACTCCTTTTTTTCACATTATGACTAGCATGGTATTTTCAAAAGTGCTTAGTGCTTTGCTTGATCTTGCTAATTGCAATGTGAATGACCTCTTTGGGAGCAGGTTTCAAAATGCCAAAAGATGAATCTGTAGTCTAGTCTTACACAATTATGCAGTGGTCTTGAGTGGTTTGTGTTTTGCATAAAGATGGTAATCTGATCAACTGAACATACTGATACTGCAAAAATGTAGGTACTCAAATATGTGTTTGTGAAAGGACTTGAATTTGTTCCTTTGTTTCATTTTCTTTTCCCACTGGTCTGCAGTCAGACACAGACAAACATTAGGCAAAGCAAACAATCTGTGTTTCCACCTGTACAATGGGAGGAAATAGGAACTGAAAGGATTAAAAAAAAAAAAAAACAGCATATACAAAAAAAACCCTGCACAGAAAAAGTGCTTCTGGTGCCTCTTGGCTTTTACAGTTCATGAGGGCTGTGGTACAGACACTTGCAGTAGGGGTGAAAAACTGTCCTTTTCCTCCAGAGATCAAGGTTGTTTGATCTAGTACCATTGAAATGACCCCCATCCCTCCCTCCGTCCCTTCTAGACAGTGTGGACTTGAGTAGAATTTTAAGTAATTGATAGAAGTTACGCATTCTGATCTCTTCTCTTGGCTAATGTGTTGCTATTTTAGTATATGGGAAGTCCTCCTATACCACTGCCAACTTAGTTGTCTTCTGTAATGTTATGAATTACAGTGATATTTTTGTTTGTTTAAGCATGTGACACAAATAGGGGCCATGAGAGAAATTCCTGGTTTTTGTTTGTTTTGTTTTTTTTTTTTTAACATCTTACCCCTGAAACGTCTAAAGCTTCATTTAAAAAAACTTTATGAAAATAATATTTTGACTTTGAGTGAGAGCAAAATACTTACCCACTTCTGAGATGAGGGGGGGGAGAGAGAAGCAATCGGAGGGATAGAATGACCTGTTCTGCACAGAAATAGGGCAATGGTGTTTGCTGGGAAAGGAACTTGTTTTTCACTGAATGTTTTAAGTCATTTTTGCTATATAAATTTGCTGACCTTTACAAAATTATCCTCTTTCATTTGGAATGCAGTGTAACATTTTAATTGTTTTGAATAATTTTTCATTTCCTTATAAATAGTGTGTATCTCTAGTATTTCTTCATTAATGTAACAGGATTTGTCTTAAAGTGCAGTGAGCGTTATTAATTAACTTCTATTCTTTATATATCTACATGCAGACACATTAGATTTTACTGTTAATGTTTTACAGCCTGAGTTCTGGGGCATGCTAAATAGTGTTTGACTTCATAGTGTGGTCTATACTGAAAGTGATAAATCTTAACTAACTTCTTGGAACTTATCTAATCATAAAATAGAGTGGGAATTAGCCTTATAAAGAAAAACAAACAAACAAACAAAAAAAACAAACAAAAAAACCCCATGAACTTGAAGAGCATGTCTTGATTATTTACAGTATATTTATGTTGTTCACCACTGACCAGCTGTGGACAAGAGCGATCATATTTTGTAGGGTCTGGGTAAGACCCTTTGCGTCCCCTGGTAGGAAGAATCTATGGTCAGTTCTGAAAGCAGCGTTAAGCTAAGGGACTGACTGGCAGTGTCTAATGTTGGATAGTCGGAGAGCAACGGAGGACCATTAGGTTGCTGAAGAAGTAATCTCAGGAGCTTGTTCTGATGCTGCAGCCTGCTGCGTGCTTTTCCTCTCGATCGCACAGAGATAATGGCAGAGAAAGCTATCCAGTTGCTTTGTAAGAGGGTGTTTATGGAGGACAGGGAAGGGGAAATGCAACATTTGGCTATGCTGGTCAAGTGCTTTTGCGTGAGACCTAGAACTGTCTGGAAATTGGGTGCCAGTTGTGGGGGTGAAAGGGCAAATGTGTTGCATCCATGTGGTCAGCATTTAGGCACTGCAGCCGGGTTGTGGTTTTACGAAGTCCCTGCATCCTGCACTGCTGGCATGAAAGCAGTCCTTTGCAAGGAAAGGAGGGTGTGCTCCAGTGGGGAGATGGAGCTGAGGGCTGCCCTAGAGGTGACCTGGAACAAGGCCCAGGCTTCCAAATCTCAGCAGCTACCAGTATCACAAAGAAGAGAAGAAATGCTCTAGGAGAATACAGTTCTTTGATTTACAGCCCCAAAATACCACAGATGTCCAGAGACATTGCAACAGAAGTGCCACCAAAACTTTATAATGTCAATCAAAGCAGGCTTTCTGTGGCCTGAGTTGCATGCTTCAAAGGATGAAGCTGTAATCAAAACTATAGCTGCGTTCCCACCTGGCTGGTGTCTTGAATTCTTCATGGAGGCTTAAAAAGAGGAAAAAAAGAAAAAAAATTACTTTCTGAAACTGGTGATTATCTGCCCAAGGCTGATGTGTGTTGTGGTAGGTTGGGTATTTTGTGGGTTTTGTGTTTGTTTTTTAAAAACTATTGATGTGGATTACATGTCACAGTTTACAATGAAGTGGATCACTTCTGAAATTTAGTGCTAGTATTCAGTGCACGACTGACCCTGAGCTCTGCCTCAGACCATTAACTAACAAAAACAAGCTATAAACTTCCAAACTCTTAATAACTTCTTCATTGGAATTTATTCCTGTCCCATTTCAAGTTTTGCATTACTGCTGTATTTTTAGCTGAAAAGCTCCAACCATGACACTGCAGTAGGTTGTCTCACATGATACCAGTCGCTGAGATGAGGATGACCAACTCATCTTCCTGATAGACTTCTCCTGTAAACTGTCTTCTCGGGTGACACTTCTCAGCACCAAAACGGTACAGCTCCAGGTGTGCAAACCCTGACCACTTGGTTACATTAGTCAAGACCCCAAGAGCCAGTAGGATGTCTGTTGTGAGTGGCCGTGGGCTGTAAAACAGCGGCTGTGTCTAAACTGCAGGGCAAGAGCAGTGTGTCTGAAGGTTTTAGGTTCTTGGGGTCCTCCTCCCTGCCCTGCTAATCCATCGGCGTGCTCTGGGGAGCACACTGCAGCTGTATGGGAGGCTACCCTTGCCTGCCTGCGGTGTGAGCAGGCAAAGCTGGTGTTCTCTGGCTGGCTCTGGGGCTGGCACTAGCAAACATTGCTCGTCTCTTCTAAAGAACTAGGTCTAAGTAGAAAAGCCCTATGTAGGTGGAAGGGGAAACAGAAGGGTCATGACTTTGTTAAGGTCATGTGGAATAGGACATAGAGTTTCCTGGATCCCTATACAGAGCATTGTTCATTTGATGCATAATCTCTCAAAGGCTTTCCTTGTGTTACCAGGATGGAAAGGGTGGAGAGGAGAGGGGCAAAAGGGTGGGGTCCCACCCTTCAGGGCACAGAAGGCTGAGCTGGCAGTCTACCAGCAACCGCAGAGCCACACAGATTTACCTGAGATGGGCTCAAGCTTCAAAGTTCGTAAGTGGGTTTTGAACAGGAAACCTGCTTGCTGAAGTTTGCTTTCAGTAAGAGCTTGCAGTGAAACAGCTGTGCCTTCCCCTTGCTCCCAAAGGGCGAGAGGCTGCAGCCTGCATTGATTATCCTGCTTATTTATTTATTTATCCTTAATAAATGCTTCTGGGTGAGAAAGTCCTCTGGCCTCAGAAGTCCTCCACCTCCAACAGCCAGATCTTGCTTTCAAATATAAACCTCCAATATCCAGTGAAGGTCCCAAGAGTTAAGTTTGTGGTATCTACCAGCTTTCTGGATTACACGTGCAGGTAGTGCTGTGAAGGGTCACCGAGGAGTCCCGCAGCCTTATGCAGATGTTATGAGCTGTTTGTGTCTGTGCACAGCACGTATGTGTGCTTGATGGCAGAGTGTGTGTGATGTGAAATTGCGCTCTGTGTGGGCATGAAGGTGCAAACTTGCCAGTGTCCAAGGTTTCTGGGATCTGGGAGGCCTGCACATAGGCACCTCACAGCCTCGCCAAAAACCTTGCTTCTTAAGGGAGAGAAAAGTGAGGTCGTGTTTCTGGTTGCAGGCAGGACATGGACACAGATGGCGAGTTTTGCATAGTCAAAACCACTAGCTTCGTGCTGCCTTGGTAGCAGCAGTCCCTGCCCTTCATGTGCACGTTTTCCTGCTGCGGTTAAATGGGGACAGCTATGTCCGGCAGACCCAGAAACACGTGGACGTTAATGAGCGGCTGTTGCCAAAAAGGAAGCGTGTGATGGGACTGCCGTGGGCTGCCTTGGCATGGTGTGCAGCACTGTAACGGGACAGCTGGGTTGTGTCCTCTGGACTTGCAATTGTCCACTTCAAATCTGTTGGATTGCAAATGGGGAGAGAAGCTGATGGGAGCTGTTTGCCACCCCTAGGAAGAGAGGTCTGTGCAGGATCTGGGAGGAAAGTTGTCAAACCAAGCTCTCGGCATGTGACCCACAGACTTACAATCTCAGGTGTGTGTCACTGAGACCTTGGGTCGCTGGTTGTAATCGTGGCCCAAGCCAGAGACTGCCCCGAATTTTTGTTTGGACCTAACAGGAAAAGGTGTTGTATGTGATGAATGCATCGTTTTGTAAATATACTTAATTCGTATAAAGCTCCTTTATTGGCTAATAGCTTGACCGCTAATGCTGATACTCTTCTTTGATGTAAATAGAAAAATACGTGTCTTTGACCCTCAGTAGAGGGCACAGATAAGTGGTTCCTTTATCTAATTGAGCTAAAAAGATAAATAGACATCCAATAGAAATAACACTGAGCAATCTGTCCTGTTCCATGTGTATATCCCTGCGGAGATAATGCAGGGTTGGAGCTCATCAGGACCAGATCTTTGGCATAAAGCATCTTCCACAAATGTGGCTGCAATGAGCAGTATGCAGATTTGAAAAATGTGAATGCTGGCTCCAGGTTTGCTGAATGTTACTGCAGTGACTAACTGGCAACTGCAGCAGACTTTATGTGGAAATATTTTCTGGAAGAGACAAGGAATTTAGTTGGACTCAAAGCTAATGGGAGAATTTCTTCCAGCTTGGATACCTCATCAAAATGTAGGCAAGAACTTCAATTTTAGAAAGTCATTGAGCTTCAGAATTGTTCATGTCTAAACTCTGTATGAGCTTGATAGCGTTTAATGCTATATTCTTTGGTAGGAATATGGGTCACTTGCAGATGGCTGTTGGATGTTTTGGCTGCATTTTGCAGAGTTGAAACCTGCTTTCAAACTGAGCATTTGGGTGAAAGATGAAACCTTTTATTATGGAAATGGGCCCACAGACCATTCCTGGCCTCTGCCCAGTTTCTGAGGAAATGTGCAGCGGAGGATCTTGAATCACAACAGGCTGATACCCTTTAATGATCTGGAGAGGATGGGCAGTGGCAGACTGCACAGAGGGCTGGCAGGGCAATGCCCCTTGTTCTTCCTCCCCTTTTGGATTAAATCAAAAAGGATGAATTTTTGTGTGTCTCGTGACTGGAAGTAAGTGAATCTGTTGATCCTATTTGGTTGGGAAACAGTTAAAACACCCAGTTGCTCCTAGAAGCTTTAACCAAAAATCAAAACACCACCTTTCTCGAAACAATTCAAACATGCTCAACCTTGCGGCTTCAGCAGAAGTAGCAATGTGTGAGTTCCCATGAACTCTGGCTAACCTCTGAGGTTTATTGATAAGTGAAAAAATAAGGGGCCAGGCCCTGAAACCTTTCCTTACTTAGGCACTGGTCGCAGTGCGTTAACGAGAAGCCCAGGGCTGGGTTCAGGATGTTTACTGCTTTTGGAGATGTCAAGGAACATGAACTCAAAACGGTTTGAAAAACCAACGTAAAGGAGAGAAACCTGTGATTTTTTTGTTTGGAACTGCCAGCACAGTCATCGTCCGTGCATTAAAGCAGGTGTAACATGGAGCATGTTACTCTGCTCAGATAAGCTACATGGTCATTAGCGGTTCTTCTCCACATGAGCACGCGTGTCCTCTGAAAGCTTCAACCCTCTTGGTGTGGAGCCTTGGAATAGCACACTCACATTTTTGGGTGCTGGTGCCGAGTTCATTAGTGTGCCAGTGTGCAACCACCACTTACAGGGACGGCTGGTGTTTGGGTGAGCTGTTGGGTGGCTTTGCTTCAGCCTAGTTTTTTCATAACTAATTGAATATTCAGTGAAGTTCTGGGGAGAAGGAATAAAATTTAGGATGTCTCCAGGGTTCTCTGATTATTTTGTCTCCACTGACTGAACCTTTTCCTTTGGCAATATTTAAAGGAGAGGTTTTATTTGTGTATGTTGGGATGATGTCAGAGGTAAGGAGAAATGATGGTGTGTGCTGTGTAATTCTGCCACATTGTTTGTTGCATACATTAGCAGGTGCAAAGACTTTTGAGATATATTGCTGTACGATAACGATGAATCCTTTACTTCGGCCAAAAATAAAACTGTAATGAAAAATAAATCTGCTAAGATGGCAGTAAAATTAGTATCTTATGATGAAAGGGTTTTTTATATAGATCTATAGCTGTACGTACATATTTAGCTACAACCTCCAAGATACCTTTTTGTACACACTTTTGAACTAATTAATCCCTTTTAGATAATCGACGAAAGGCAGATGTAAATACATAGACATGTTTACACCTTTTCATGAGGTTAACCTGCAGCCCTCTGCATTGCCCTGCACGAACTTGTGCTGGTGGGGGAAGATGAGGTTCTTCAACTTAATGAAACCAGGAAACATGGAAGACTCTTTTCAAAATGTATGATAACAGTTGTTGAAAATAAATTGTTGCGAGTTGAGAATTAGAGCAAACCAACAGGAATGAGTTTTCACTGCTCCTTTCCTTTCGATCTGTTGAGAAGAGTTCAGATTCTCTG
>NW_009603107.1:2026-8010 GCF_000690535.1 Cariama cristata | reverse complement strand
CGCTCTTTGTTTTGTTCCAGGATAAAGGGGTCTAAAACAACATAGGGGTGTGAAGTGCACGTAGTTAACAGAATTTAATTCCATGTAAAGGGTGCTTTACCCAGTCAGAGAGTATTTATTGCAGGTGAGCCTGTGCAGAGGGGTGGTGGGATGCGACCCTATGCGTTTCCTTCAGGCTAGTAGTAACTTTGCACGGTGTGAGGAAGATGGGGCACCAAGACGAGGCACAGGGCATGATCCTGCCCTCTCTGCGCAGACTCAGCTCCTCTCATCCTGCAGTCAGCCCAGTTGCAGACATGGAAGCTTTTAGGAACGCGGGAGCAGGATCGAGTTGAGCATCTCGGTTAACAGGAACATATTTGTTGTGCAAAGGTGAATCACAACCCACAAAACAAAAGGGTTTGCTGTTTTGTTTGGTTTTTTTTTCCCATAAATGCTAATTTTCCAAACCTTTTGGGCGGAATTTCGTATTCTCATTTATAATGGTAAAAGTGAGTGAGAGCAGGTTTGCATGCAGTGGCAATAACTGTGGCTGCAAAATAACAGATGTCTGTTTATACAGAGGGACAATTTGACCAGGTATCATGGTTTGAAATCAAAACTGAATGTCAAGCGTTTCCCCCTTCCTTATTCTGATGAATATTCAATACCAAGTGCAATGCTAGCCTAGTATTGATTGATTTATATTTTTTTCAGTAAAGAAGCACATCTCCGTGCTTCACTGTAATTATGAAAATCAGTGTTGATTCTTGACATCATCCTTTGCAGAATGTACAGCAGCCCAGGAGAGACTCATCATTTTGATGGGTTGGTCACCTGCTATGTGTGATGGCTGGAGACATGGAATTATCAGCATACTTGACTCCAGACAAAGTTTGGAGTTAAGTCAGGGTGCCAGCATGTCTAGCATGACTGTATTTTGTGGAAGGCCCTCTCTCTCTATATTGCCAAGACATTCAATGCCTGGAAACATTTGCAGACAATAGCCTCCAACAAAGGAGCTGTGGCTGTGCAGAGGAAGCTCTCTAACTGGGATTGACGTCAGCTGGGATGGATGCTGACCAAACACCGGCATCTGTCGGGCTAGCACTCCTCACTGCCCATCTGCACTCAGCCACAGCGGTCTGGGTGTCCTAGGCCTGGTGGGAGTGTGTCCCACTTGTCTTCCTCCTGAGGTCTATGATAATATATAAATCCTATCATTCTAGTTTATGAGAAAAAGCTTTGCAATCCCAGGAGTGTTTCCACAGAAAGACGACGTTTATAAATATACAAAAACTCAGCAGGATTTTGTTTTCTGTAAGAGAAAACATGACTGTGACATATCACCCGAGAACGAGGAATCATTTTTCTTTGATGCAAAATTGCTTAGTCTTAGAAAGAACACTCGTATGCAATTTTGTGCAGATAGACCTGGGTTTTAAAATGACATCAGCCCAGCTTTTAATTTTGCAGGTGTAAATTGCACTTGCAAATCATTTTGTCTGCAAACCACAGCATTTCATATTTGATTTCCTGATTTCCTATGGCTTACTTAACTGATGTCAGTTAGTTATTTCGATATAGAGCTTTGCAGGCACTACTATTTCAGGAACAAAATTGCAGTCTCAAAGTTTCAAACCCATTTCTGAACATTTCATGGAAGTGAGGAGTTAGGATCTGTAACCAATCCACTGTTCATACAAATCTTTGATGCTATCCTCTAGTATGAGATTAGTGTTGGTTATCATGGCAAAAGACTGCATCTACAGCATCTGTTGAGCAACTTGATCTAACCAAGCCAAGAAACTGCGCAATTTACAGCAAGATTCCTGGTTGAGTTTCTAATACACATTCTTGCAAACTACATTTTGTCATCTCAGTATTGAGTTTGTTCTTTTAATGTCTTTATTCCCTATTACCTCCCTTTTTCCTAGCTTTGTTTTCAAAAACTAGCCACTTACCTCATCTAAAATTACCAGCTATCTGTTGCTTAATAACGGTCGTGAGGTGTGGGCATTTCACTAGTGAAGTGTGTGTACGTAGGTAGGCAAAGCCCTAGGAGAGTTCCTCCCCACCACCATAGAAGATGACATTTTTAAATACAAAGCCTCTGCATGCTTTTTGGGGAGGTAACTGAGATATAGTTAACTCAGCTGCAGTAAGAATTTTAAAAACTAAGCATTTCACAGTAAAAAGCCTTTTTTTTTTTTTTTTCTTTTCTTTTCTCTTGAAAGGCAAGGCAGTCCATACAGCTTTAGTTTCTTGGCAGCCACATACAGGTTGCCAGATTGATATACTGAAACCCAGAGTTTTCTCTTTACCCTGAGATGAGCCAGAACATGTAGGGTGGGGAGGTGGGGACAGTGCCAGCTACCCAGTGCCTCACTTCCCCAGCACGTGTCAGCCCTGGATTGCAGGACAAGGAGGTTGTTGCGGTCATCCTGGGTCTGTCCTGAGATTTCCTAGAAGAGGAGGCTTGAGGGGTGGCAATGCCTGTTGGACAGGAGTTGCATGGAGACCCATAAACTCATGCCACGTTGTGCTCTGACAGCAGAGGTCTCCCAGCATTGCCCCTTGCCTTGTGCTAAGGGGGGAAATGCAGCCCTGCAGAGGTAACTCAAGTTAACTTTAGAGCGTGGTAAGGGTATGGGTCTGATAACACATCACCAAACTTCACCTTGGTAGTTTCGTATCACTGAAAGGTTGTTGATACATGATTGAAAGCAAGTACTCAATCCCAGTTGTTATATGCCTAATTTGTCACTGTATGCATAGTCTGCATACATGTTTTACTTACAGTCTTTTGTTATTTTTAACAGGGTCGCCATGTTAAGACTGGGCAGCTAGCAGCGATCAAAGTGATGAATGTTACTGAGGTGAGTGCAAAACTAAAAATAAAAAAGTTATTATCAAGGTGCAAGGAAAAATAAATAATCAGATCATGAGAAGGTGGATAGCTTATAAAAGATGATCCAGTGGTATAAACTATGGTTGCTGAGCATCAGTTTGTGTTTTATAAAGTACTGAGAGGTGTTAATACAACCAGATTTTTCAATTGTACCTGACCAATGGTGACACAGCAATAAGGGAATGCATTGCCATATATTTTGATGATCTATAATAACAAAGAGGAGAACTCTTCCTGCATATTTCTAGTTGATTATCTGTTTCCAGAGATAGCAAGTAAAAGATTTCCTGTAGCTCTGTGCTGCCTCTGCTGTGTTTCATCACATCCTCTCCCCTTGCATGCCAGCCATTCCTCAGAGTAGCTACCCTGACAGCTAGCAAGCAGGAACATGTTAGAAATGCAAATGTAGCACTTTTTTATTGTCATTTGACAGATGAGAGAAGGAGAGAGTTTAATTGGCACTGTCCCTGCTCACATTTATAAAGTGGTGTCAGTGCTGGAACAGGGTGTTGAAAAAGTTGCTAAGTATTGATTTTTATTTTTCCTTTTAAAAGCGTAGCCAGCAGCAAAGCAGCTTGCCTCCTTGAGACCGTATTAACCTGAGCCCCAGGAAGGTTGAGGAGACTCCATGCTTCCACTTCTTGAGTTTACTGGAAGTCTGTGGTTTGGTAGGATGCGCCTAGGCCCACTGAAGACCAGCCCCTCGTTCTGTCACTCTGGCAGTGTAGATATGGAGTACAAAACTCCAAGATGAAGTTGGAGTTCTCTTGCCTTATTGGAGAAGGGTTATCGCCTGAAATGGAAAACATGGCCAAGTCCTCTGGGCCAAGTCTGCCAGTGGTACATCTACACATGGTGTTTAAGCTTTGTCTGTGTTTTCGTATGTCTTTTGATTGTCTTTGAAGACAGCAGAACAAGTTGGTGTCTGTGAGGGCCTTGTCATGTAGAGCAGGTCCAGGACAGTTCTCTCTTCTGATGGTGTAGGAATCCATCCCTGAGCAGCAAGTGGTCTGAATTGCATAATGTTTTTTTGGGTGCTGCTGTAATGCTTTTACTAAGTATATCTAAGGGCTGGTTTGGCTGTGGCTGCTACCTTGTAAAATATGCATATGTAGTTGAATTGCCAGTTTTGCTCTTCTCTGTGCACAGAGTGCGTTTTTTAAATGAGTGCCTCAGTAGATTGGTGGGATTTTTACTTTTAGCTCTGTAGGTACATATATCATCAGGTGCCTTGGCTTTAAAAACTGGCAGTCACCAAACATGAGGCTGCTGGATTTTGGAAGGGAGAGGGGGGTAGTGTTTGGGTCACAGACAGATTCCTGGGATCAGAGCACCTCCGTGCTTTGACAGAGGAGCCGACCAACAGATCCTGGCACGGACTCAGAAGTGTTCCAGAGCTTCTGTATGGACTGCTTTCATTCTTTGCTGGGTCAGTCGACAGTGCATGAGGGCTGGCCAAAGATGTCACTTGTGGGCTGTCATGTTAACACCAGTGACAGTCCCTTCCTTGGTGAAACAATTGAAGCAAAAACTGCAGGAAGGGAACCTTGGAAAGATTTCCTTCCCTTTGCTATACATAACACAGTCTCCTTTGTATGCAAGCAACAAACTGTAGCATCCAGTAATGCCTCCTTGCTTGGAAACAAAATTTAAATGGAGGACAACCTTGTGGTCCAGCTTCAGGAATTCACATTGGCAGACTTGCATGATTCTGGGAACAAAACCCAACTGTTTAGGTCTGATTTGCTGCTTCCTTGCAGGCTAGAGAGTCAGCATCATACTGGGGAACCTGTCCCATTGCTTGAGGGGCAGTGATAACAGATCATGCTGTTTTCACATTGAGTCACTTCATGCGAAAGTTTGACAGTTGAGTGGTGAGCATGTTGGTACAGCCACCTGGAGGGGTTTTCCCTGGTGCTCTTCCCCCACTAAACCCTGAACAAATCCAGTTCAGCTGTACTTGAGTGGTTTTGCTTTCTGACCTTGGTGCAGGGTGAATGCAAGGCTTTCTGCTGTTACTTTCAGTTTCTTAGTGCGGGGTTGGCTGTGTTCCCACTGCCAGGGTGCAGACTGGCAGACCTGGATGCAGTCCTCTGCTTTACCACCGGTTTCCTCCCGACCCTTGGTGGTTCCTCTGCCAGATGTTGGGCAACAAGTGCAGGAGTGATTCAGGCAGTTGCTGCCAGCAGCTGCCAGTTCCTCCTGCAGCTGTCTGCTCTGCCCTGGGGTTGTCCTCTTCTCAGCCACGACATCTCACAGCTCGGTGTGTTACGGTAAACCCTGATTGCTTTAAGCACAGCGGGCTGCAGACGGCTGTGTGCAACGACGGGGTGGGGTTCACTGCTGCGGTCCCCAGCCCTTCAGACACCTTGGTGCAAATTCCCAGAGCGCTCAGGAGGAGGCATGTGGCTGCAAGAAATGGGGTTACTGTTGGCCTCCTGAGCTGATCTGTCTAGCCAGGGACCGTGCTGCTGGTCTCTTGTAGCACAGAGTAGATAGTTGAAGTTTTTCTCTACAGTTGCAGTAGGTAAGAGCATGGGTACAGCTGAGGTTGATGCTGTACATGTCCAGGGCATCTCTGAAGCCCAGTTCTCCTGTAAAATAGCAAAAACTTTTCTCTGCTTCATAGCACTTGGTTACTGAAGCCTCTCATAACAGTAGGGGCTCCTAACTGTAATGTAGAAATCCTTTCAATCTCCAGAATTTCAGTGTCATAAATTCAGAGCCTGTCAAGGATTCAGTATTTCTCTTGCATTGTTAGTCTGCTCAGGTTTAAGTTATTTTCTGATCCTTTGGTCTTGAAAAGCTAGCTTGAGGCATTAAATAAAGTCTTTAAAATATTGAAATCCTCATCTCCGATGTCCTGCCTATAAATTGCACCTGAGAGCAACATCTCACATGGAGTTTGGCTTGTGAGAAATGGAAGCTGTCATAGTAAACCTGCTTGAGTAAGACAGGAGGCTCCTAGCCCCTGTGGCCATTTTTGTCTTTGGGTGGTTATATGATCTGATTAGTGCTGCACAGGGAACAGTTTTCTTAGGGCGTGAAAATGTCATGTGGTATAAACCAGAGAGATTAAAAAAAATAAAATCAA
>NW_009603107.1:0-1995 GCF_000690535.1 Cariama cristata | reverse complement strand
TCTTTCCCTTCACCCATCTCCAAAAAAAGCAGAGAAGAACTGAATGCCTGGATTGGCTTTGTGATCTGTGTACCTGCTTAGAGGACTCCCCAGTTCAAGCCTCCAGTAGATCTCTCTCATTCGAAGTGGGGCAATTTCAGCCATTGAGTTTGATGGAGCCCCATGCCAGTGTAGGTTGGTGGTGGTCTGATCACTAACCTGCTCAGTAACAGGTCAGTGTTGGCTGACTTGGGAGAGGGTAGGATTGAACCAGGATATCTCGTATCCTAGAGGTCTGAGCTACTTCCTTGCTAATTGGGATATTCTGCAGTGGGTTTCTCTTCCCCAGCATCATGTTTTCTTCACTAGAAAATCCAACCTAAGAAGTCTTTCTGCTCACTTCTCATCATAAATGGTACATTTCTGCCTAAAGAGTCTGTTTCACCAAATCGACATTTGGGTTTTTTTCTGGTAAGAAATCGTTTAATCAGAAATTCTGTGACCAGGTCCAGCTGCGATTGTTCAGCTCTAAGATCTGGGGCACATCAAGAGCTAAACAAACCTGCCCTTTACTGTTACGAGCTGCAGCCCCCGGCCAATTTCTTAAGAGCAGCAGCAGGATGCTGTGGTCATTGCAGGATCCTCTAGACACCTGAATGTTTGAAGGGGAGCTGATGGCAATGTGCGCTGATGTGCCTCTCCACACATGCTCTGCTTCCGCTTATCTGATGGTGCCAAGCAAGCAGAGTGCTTGCAAAGAGGTTGGATTCTTGCTGCTTTTCTCTTCAGCTATCGGTGCAGGCGATCAAAGAGCTCTTCTGCAGCAGGTTATTCTCTGTCCGTCCTTGCTTTCAGTCTTTCCAGATAGCAAAATAAACATTTACATGAGAAACTTGTCACTAGAACTGTCCCAGTACTAGGGGGTCTCTTGGTGGAGTATTTATCCGCTGATGATCTTGTTTCCATTTGAGGTCAGGGGTGTGTGCTTTCTAGTTCTTTGCTTCCTAATGTCAATGCAGATAGGCCCACATCTTCAAAAATAGCCTTTGATCATGAACCTGTCATCTTTGTGCATGCAGCCATCTGTGCCCAGAAACACATTGGTTTGTGAAAGCAAACAGCTTTTTGCACCTGCACATCTGCGAGCTTGTTTCCTTTTCTTAAGCAGTATGATTTATGAGCAGGTTTCTAGTCCCCTGGGAGATGTGGCTGATGGTAACACTGACAAGAGGGGTGGCAGAAAGTGGAAAACCCGAGCCTGTGCATGCACCGAAAAGTTGAGGGTGCTTTTGTCCCCAGTCGCCCTGCTTAAAGGATGTATGTAGCACTGAGACGTAGCAAGTCCAGGTTCAGTTACTGACTGGGTCTCAGACATGGCCCATGGGACAGAATCACTCACATTTATCCTTCTGCCTTGGTTTCTCCATGTGAAATAGAGTAATTTTTGCAAAACTCACTGACGGACTGCGAAGGCAGAGTACTTTTTGTTTGTGAAATGCTCACCTGCTGTCCTGTATAGCCCTTTACCTTACAGACTGAATGATACTTGAAGTCACATCTCTGTTTTTGGAGGATGCAAGAGTTTGGCTCAGAGGGTTTCTGCTCAGCAGTGGCAGGGCTCAGCAGGGAGGCCTCCTGTCCAATCTAAGCAGTACCTTCCCAGGCACTCATCCTGTACCTGGGCAGCATTCAGCAGTGTGCCAGCACGGGTAACTGCCTCTGCGGGCAAAGATGGACAAGGGAAGAAGGGGCAGGTGCAGGGAGGGAGCAAGTTCCAGCCTTCTGGGTAAATAGATAAAGCAGGAATTGGATCATCTTGCTGGTAATGGGAAGGGAGCATTACACATGTGCAGCTACTCTTTGCTCTTGCCAGTGGGTGTGGAAGAGCCTACCTGATATTCCAGCTGTGTTCACAAACAGACACATGCTAATCTTTGTTTTGAAAACACGGAGGCGAGATGCACCCCATGCAGCAGTACAGGCTCGAGGAAGAGTGGTTAGAAAGTGGCCAAGCAG
>NW_009603106.1:92672-119373 GCF_000690535.1 Cariama cristata | reverse complement strand
CATCTGAACAGTGTCAGGGTCATTGCGAGGAGATTTTGGTTTATTTAATAAAACAAGGTGAAGATGTAGGGGAGCTGGCTGCATGCAGGCTTTTTTTGGGTTGAATTCTGTGTATTCTGCAAGTTTCAGGGGGCAGGTGCTGTATTTTGAATAGCTCTTCACGGATTCTCTAGGAATTAAACGGAATAATGGTAATATCTCTCAATAGAAGAAGTCCGCACCTTATTCAGATCCTGAGGAGCCTAGTTTTCTTATCAGTTGCTTTTTTTCATTATTTAACAGCATTCATTAAGCTGTCATTTTTTTAGAAGTGGCTTAGTGATATAAATGAAATGATCTAAATGCATGTACGAAATGGTGCCTGTAGCGAAAGGCTTGTGGAAGTACAGAAGCTCGAGTTTGATAGGAAATAATATGTTTGGCAGAGTTTTGGCTGTGTGTTTTAGAATTTAATGTAAAAACTTTCTGAAGGAAACTAATTATAACTTCCAGATCAACCCTGACAGTGTGAATAACCAGTTTTTCAAGGAGAGAATGAGAGCATTATTTTGGAACAATTGATACACGTGACCATGAAAGAAGGTATTTTTCTTTCCCGTTGTGTAAATAACAGGTACTGAAACTTGAGTTTCCTTTAGTTTTTCCTGGCTGTATCTTGGCGATCAATACTCCCTAGATGCTTTTTAGCTGGACCATATGAGGATCAATATATCTGAATAATCTGTGAACTAAGAGAAATAAAACGAATTTTCAATGGTGCTTTGTAACGATTACTAAAATTTTCATTGCCCTTGAGTGTTGTTCATATTCTTTTGTGTGATCTGTTGCCATTAGATGTTTTATTTCGGCTTAGCAGGTAATCCGAATGGTAAAAGAGAAAGATGCCGTAACCTGTCAGGAGGGAATTGGCTTCTCCCTGTAAAAAACACAAGACAACAACCCCAAAACATAGTAGATGTTTTCCTACTTCCCCCTGTGGTTAAGCACAGCATAGTTTTGAATGTCAAACTGTGTCAAACCTGTGAGGAGTCCATGCGTGCCAAGTGTTCACAACGACATCATTTCTTAATAAAACATAGCAGCAGAGCAAGAAGCACAACTAATAATACTACTTTTTAAACAAAACTGTTCTTTATCTCCATGTTCTTCAGAGCTGCCATTTGATGGAGCATTACGGGAAAGTTGTATGTTGCCGATTTATCATTTGCCATCTGCACAAACAGAAAAAGAAAACACAAATTTACTTCTCCGTGAGAGGTGAAATCTTGTGCAAGCAACAGATTCTACAGAGTTTCACTTGTTCCTTTTTTTTACCCTTTACTGAAAGAGTACATTTAGGAATTAATTGGAAGTCAAAATTTTTTCTGAGAGCTAAAACATGGTTGGATTCTTGAATAGGATTTTTTTTCCCCTTCATTTTGCTATTTAACAGCCCTCACTGCTTTTACCCATTACTGTTAAGTGGGTTTGAAAGATGTCTTTTCCACCTTCATTTAGAGAGACAGATCATTTTGCTTGACTCGTAAGGTGTCTGTGATTTATTTTTAACAGCCTATAATTTTGTTGGCATGGATTACCACTGTGTTTTTCTAACATCACTCTTGTTGGCTGTTCTGTCGCAGTTGTGTGATGGAAAACAGGCATAAAATACTCTCCTCTATTAATTTTAAGTCGTTTGAGGGTTGTGGAGAGAGCGGGGGGAGCAGATCTGACTTGGAAGTTTGATATCGAGTGAAATACTTCTTTTAGCTGGCTGGTGTCATCAAGGTGGAAACCATGGTCTCAACTTTTGTCCTTGCTTTTTCTGTTTTTTTTTTTTTGTAGTCTTGTGAGAATAAAGTCTGAGAACTCGGGTTTGTTCTGGTTGCACTGAGCATTTTAGCAGGAGTTGGGCTAATAGAGGGAAGCAAGAATCGTGGGTGAGCTGAGGTGGTACATCGGTGGGGGCAAAATAGCTCCAATATTGTGCTGCTTCTGTGGTTCATTTTCACTATCCAGTGAAAATAGATACCCAGTCTTTCCAGCCCTGGGCAAAAACCAAGCCGGTAGCATGCTCAACCCAAAATCTGGTTCTTAACCATCGTTTTGAAGCATTTTGCGATTCGCTGGGCTTTCTAAAACCTTTCACTACACACTTACATACTGTGGTTTCCCCTGCCCTTCCTTCTGATTTTCTTTGGGGACTCTTTTTGCTAGCACTTGACATAAGAGAAAGGATTACAGCTTTGTCCGTAGTAACACATAGCAACTGTTTCCAGATTGTTTGATACCACCAAAGCACTGCAGTTAATTGTAGTCCAAGTAACGTTCCTTGTTAAACACCTCCTTTCTTCCACTAAGGAGCATAGAAATTGTTAGTTTATTGCAAAATAAGAACTTCAAATTACTTCTCGAAGGTGAAGCTATGGAAGAAAATCACATGCCGGTTTTACATAATGGAATTACTCTGATCTACACCGCTGTGACTGAAATCAGGATCAAACATTATTTTAAGTTTGGGGAGTGGAACTGAAAATTAGCTGCCAGCTCCTACTGTGGCATTTTTTCAGTTGGTCAAATACAGAGAGGTTCCTAATCTCCCCGAGTCCCAA
The DNA here is from genome assembly GCF_000690535.1 of Cariama cristata. Lineage (NCBI taxonomy): Eukaryota > Metazoa > Chordata > Aves > Cariamiformes > Cariamidae > Cariama > Cariama cristata. Next base: position 116,782 of record NW_009603106.1, on the reverse strand, counting down.
AAATACAATAAAATACCCACATGCTTTTGGGCTAGATATTCATGGGAGCATCAGAGCATGTAAGAAGTTGTCTGATTTTTACCTTTAAAATGTCACTTGCATATCAAATACTGTGACGTTCCACTAAATAAAACTGATGCAAAGGCTTGCATAAGACCTCAGAGCTTTGTGCTGTGACAAGCCACTCTCATTACAACTAAATGTCAATCCAGATGCCACTGCAAGCTTGAAATTCTGTTGCAGTTTGCTTTGCAGAAACTAAGCATAGATGAAGACACATTCTTCCTTTTAAAACCAGGTAAATTCAGCTCTCTAAGGTGACGGTTTCATTAATATCCAAGTCTTGAATCCTCTAACGAGTCCTGTGTGCTCAGTCCTGCTGGTGGGCCATAGTTTTGCCTTGTTTGTATAAGAGCACTGAAAACTTCTGCTGCCAGTTCCTGCTAGTGTATTTCTTTATCGACACACAGAAGGAAAAGAAATCGGGATGCTCGTCCTGCATCTTTGGCAACTGTCAATGCAAACCGTGTATGCCTTCTGCCGTCAGGAATTGCTGGAGCAACTTTTTGCTTCCTTTGTCGTGGGAATACTTAATTTTTTCCCAAAGATGACTGGTGTGTTTTGGGCTTATGCCACATGGACATCCATCTGCAGAAGATCCTGCTCATTTCCACTGTATGCAATAGGTACAGCACCCAGGGATGTGAAAGGGGTTTTGATTGCAAAGTCCTACAATAGCTGCAGTGTTAAAATATATTTCTGGCTGCCGCATCATCTGGCCGCAGCCCTTGCTCAGGAAAGGTTGCAGCAGCCTCCTGGAGAACCTGAATAAAAACCTTATTGATTTACTGTAAAATAAACAAAGCAAAATTTTAGAAATGCCCTTTAGGCCTATTTGTTTTTATAATAAAGCTTATTTAGGTATATACATAGCAGAGCTTATACAATTTGTTTGCTAAAAAAAACCTCTTGGAAAACTTTCGTGGTTATGTGACTGTCTCGGTGTAGGTGGAAAAAAGTCTGGACTTAAATATGTAATTAGTTCAAGAAGATTAAATGATTATTTCTGGCAAGAGATATACAAACAGCTCGTTATTTCAAGGTATCTTTCTTTTGAGAAAATAATGATACTATTTTTAGTTTCTTTGGAGTAAATGCAATGATGAATTTTGTTGGAAATGTTTAGTTTTTTTTTCCCAGCCTCTCTTTCCAAGAGAGCAGTCATGGTCTGAGGCAGAGACATTGCGGTGTTAGCACTGGGATTGGTTTGTACCAACCACTGCTACATCTTAGCATTTTTCCTGGGTTTGTTACAGCATAAATATCTTGTGTAAAATGGGGATGCTGTGTAGATGCTTCTACCCTTCTGTTGCATTTGCTGTGGAGAAAACGAATGGTTTCTAAATGTGTGTGAGTCTCACCAAGAAAGGCTTGGGAGCTGCACTGCTGGTCAAAGTGAGTGTTAGGCATCTCTTGCTCAAAAGTGTGAACTTAATTTGCTTAAAGTGCTGTCGTGTCGTTGTCCCGTCCCGTTCCCCCCCCTCCCCCCCCCCTAATTTCTATCATAGTTGATACTGGAAATGATCTAATGCAATATAACCTCTCAGAGGTATTGTAAAATACAGTATCTTTGCTCTTCTGTGTATGTACGTGTTTCCTATCTATGCATACTCTTAAAGACTCCAGTTCCACCTGGCTGACAATTCTGCCTTGAATTCTTTGCAGACCACATGCGATTAAAATACAAACAGCTCAGACTTGTTAGTCAGGATGATAAGGTGACCAATTTTGAGAGCAGGATATCCCTTCCCTTCTCTTCTGAAGGCACGAAGTGCTTTACCTGCAGCATCCCGCTGTGCTGCCTGTGCTTCTCAGTAGCCTCCTGGGATTAAGCTGTGTGGGTGCTATCGGTGCTCCTGGGAGCCGTGGAGGTAAACCACAGACAGCTCTTTGAAAGGTGGAAAAAGTACAAAGAAAAACTATTCTGTCTTCTCAGATGCACCGAGACCTTTTTTCTTTTCTGTTTTAGCAATAAAAAGGGAGGAACACTTATGATAGCAAGGAAAGGGGTTGGCTTTGATCTTCCTTTCCTTTCTCCCTGCTTGTACTGGCAGAAAGCAATCGGTGCAGAGCGATGCCACCTTCACAGCTTGTGCTCGACTTCTGTTTCATGGGTGCACTTCTAAACCCTGGGCTTCACAACTGTCCCTGAAATTCCATCCGAAGCTTGCGGTGCTCCCTGCCTCTTGTAGACCTCCCTTATCTTACAGAAGACCGTCCCGCAAAGAATAAATTCAGGAATCTGCTCCCAAGCGCTTGGGCATGAGCGGGGTTGCGGTAATGGAGTGAACGTGTGTGAGACTCACGAGCTAAACAAGGCTGGCTGTAAAGTGCATGAGATGCACAGACAGAAACCCAAGAATTTGGAAACTTTGACCCCAGTTTGGGCTCTGTAGTGCTTATGGATGCTATAGAGCTGTGAGGTTGTTAGTTTGGGGGGTTTTGTAAGCTGTGGTAAGCACAGAGGAGAAAAACAAAAGACACATCACGACATCTCAAGGCAATGTCTTTAAGTCACTTCACAGTCTGAAATATGGTATCCTGGCAAGGCAAAAGAGTATTTTGGGACAGTTTTCCAGATGTTCAGTATCAGAAAGATGCCAATATATTTTTGTCTGAGAAATGAGATAATTGCAGCACGTGAAAAGCATTTGATGGGAAATTTCAGGTTGAAGCACAGCAGAATACTCCATCAAAACGAGAGACAGGATAGACATTTTTAACTATTTTGTTTTCTTTGTTCTAAAATCTGTTCAACAGCGAAGCTTCCCTTTTGGAAAGATCTCCTTTTGCTTCTCTTTAAGCTTCTTAGAACCCCTACAAGGACAAAAGCACATCGCTTTTGCTGGTTTGACCATACGTGGTGTGTCAGTGATTAAGCTTGCAACAAAACTGTCTGGCAGCAGACGTGGTTTGCCCCATGGTTGCGGTGGTCGGCTTCTTCACAGTGTTGAAAAGCTTTCGGTGCAGTGTGCTCTGGCAGGTCCATCATTAAAATGACAGAGTAATTAGGTCTTTAAAATAAGCTTAGCTCGTCTTTATAAGCCTGTGTTTTGGGGTGATTCAGTTGTTCTAGCATCCCTGGCTATGGAGAAATGCAATATTCCTGTGTGTGGATGTCTAGGAGTCAAGGCTTTAATTAGCAGTGCTACTCCGGGGAGGGCTTTTTTTCGCTACGTAAATCTCTTCAAAAGGGAATGGAAGAAGTTTTCATTTCTATGCCAAACTTTCTCTCACTTTCTTGGGCACCTGTGGCTGCGGAGGACAGACAGACAATATTTGCTGCTGGGGACAATATTTAGTCCCTAACAGCCACTAGCAGAAATGGAGTAGGAAATGCTAATCAGCTTTAGCAATTACCAGTTCCAAATCGGCCAAGAAATGAGTGCTAACACCATCTATATTTCAAAAAAATACCAAGGGACCTTTAATGAGACATTAGACTTTCTGTCATCCAGCAAACAGCTCTTCCCAGCAGCGCTGCTGGTTCCCAGCTGCTGCTGGGGCAAATGCAAAGGGACAAATCCAATTTGCTGATTTACAGATCCCACGCAAAACACAAGATGTTTGGAAAGTGGCATCTCCTTAGCCGATGTGGTGAATTACATTTGTTGAATCTTAGTTTGCAGTGGCTAGTATATGTAGAAGATAAATTGGCAGTGGGAAATACCAATAGTCCCCCTGCAAAAAGCACAATATTGGGCTGTCTGGGTTATTTGTTGCGTTAACAAAACATATTGTAGGTAACCCATTTCAGCATAAAAAGCCGTGCTGCTTGAACCCGATGGGTTTCAGATGCGACTTTAAGTTACATTAAGCTTTGCAGCAACATCAAATTTCTATTTACTACTTTCACATCAAGCACTGCTTGAAAGAACGAGAGGCAAAGTTAGGCAGGCTTGCTTGTTCTTGTGCACATCAGTATTAGCTGAAGGTTTTTATGGTAACGTCCAGGCTTCCCACTGTCTGTGCTTTGTAAAAGCACAAGGGAAAGACTTCCCGGTTTTACTCACGGGAGTGGGTTTGGAGATCGTCAGTTCCCAAGCCTCCAGCACTACTGTAGGATGTCAGGAGAGAGATAAGGGAAAAGTGAATTTTTAATGGTACTTACGCTCTGGGAGATACGTTGCAGGTACCATTGTTCTTTTCTCTTTTTCTGTCACTCTTTGCCTTCTTAATAATTTTCCTTGGTGGATGGGGCAGAACAGATGAGATATTTTCCCTCTTGACCTGTACATCTGAGGAGGAGTTTGTCCCAGACCAGGTGCAATCTTTGGTGCTCTGGACACATGCTGCAGGAGCAAAGTATCATGGAGGAAATCCAAGATTTGGTAGCACAGCTTCTAAAAGAATGAGAATATAAAAATTAACCATTTTCTGTTGTTTGTGTGATATCTATCAGTTGTTTCTTTGCCAAGATATTTTGTCACTGAGTGCAAGGCACATCAAAGCCTCGGGCTGACACTGGATAACCAAACCCAAAGGTATTGTAGGCAGGTTTTTCCCCTTAATGTGATTTCCCCCCCCATTCTCAAAGAGCAAATGGATATACTCGGTCATAATTGATTTCATTTTAGATCAGAATTAATGTAGAATAATATAAAGCCTTCTGATGAAGCCTTGGAGTGTTTGCTTCCTCTGGCTGGCAAAGAGTTGGGCATTACAACAAAACAGTGGCTGAAAACAGGTTTAAAAACTCCCAGATGCAATAGAAAAATTCCATGGTGCATGGTCTTTGATTCACCACCTCTGGCATACACGTGTTGCAAGTCAAAGTCCTTTGTGTTTGCAATTGCTTCCAACAGTGATACGGAAATTTTGGAAGAAATCTGGCAAAGAAAACTTGGATATTACTGCAGTATTGCTCTCCCAGGCTTCATTTTGATGAAATCTCGAGCCTTTAAATTTACTGGACTGCCCAGGGTTATTATGTGGTTGCCATGAACCACCCTCTAGCTTGTTTCTTCATTGAATCAAACCCCACTGATAGATGTTCTTGCAAAAAGTGACAGAGCAGGAGGCATGAAGGAAACGTCATTTTGATTGCCTGAACGTGAGACCTTCTGAATAGGCAGTGGGGTTTTGCGCGGTGTAAATGGTTCCCTCTAGGCTGTCGTGTTTTGGGGAGGGGGACCGGGAGGGCTTGTCCTACACGAGGCCAGTGAGGAAGGAGGGGAGAGCTACCCATGGCGTAAGCACCCAAGTGCAAAACAAGGCTGAGGGTTCTTTTTAAAGATACCACTCCAGGAGTAATGTCTGATAATTTATGGGAATGTTTTACACTTAAAATATATCCAATACTTAAGGATGATTGCCTGGCACCGCCTCAAAAAGAAGATGTAGTTGAAGGCTTCCTCATGAGCCCCTGGAAAAAGCACTGAGCAAAATCCTCATGGGGGTATTGTAGAAGTTATTGCATAAAATTCAAAGAAAAACGTTTGTTCTAAGTACTGGATAATCTACATAAAGCTTGTGAAGGCTATATATATATCCACGGGGAGGACAGGTAAAGCTCTCTGTCTAATGATCTGGTGGAGTAAATTAAAGGGAAGATGCTAGAAGAGATCTGAGGAGAGAGGTGGCTTGGGTGATGCTGAGCTTCTACGCGAGTATCTAGAGCATTGGAAAAGTAGATATCTGGTATTAAAATAATCACATGAACAGCTATTTTTTCAACACACTTGAGGACAGTTTTCCCCTTTCATTTAACTTCTGAAACCTTTTCCATAGAGGTTACCTACAGCGGAATGACAGTTCCTGTTGTGATTTACTATTTAGTCCAGGCTTAAATTAATTGTAGCCCATTGACACAAGCTAATTACATTTTAAACCATTATTAACATCTGCTAAAGAGAAACATCTCTTCTGCATTAGAGTTACCTTAAATTCCTGCTACTAGACTACTGGCTGGTTGGTAGAGATGGGCTCTCTCGTGAAGTCTAGATATGGTTTTGGTATGCTTTAAAATGTGAAGATATGTGTGCTTGTAACTTTGTCGTTTCCTGTTGGTTTTTTTGCATGTAGAACATTAACATAGGGTGTTTTGATTGCTCTGGTTTTAGCAGTCGAGGAATTTTTGCCATGACCTACTGGCACACTACTTTTTATTCCTATTTCAACCACTTTTGTTTCCTTTTAAAAACAGTTTGTTGCCAGCATGTGATAAAGTAGAGAAGAAAGAACCTGCCAGGCTTTAATATCTTCTCCCATTTTCTACTCAGAGGTGACTGATACACTTGATACACTTTCCTTTCCTTATTTTTCCCCTTTTCTCCACTGTCCCTTGGTAAGTCACCATAATCTAATTTTGGGCTTTATTGACTCGTAGCCTTTTAAGGAACTAGGTAAGCCAGATGTTGAGAGGTGTACTTTGGGTTGCATTGTAAAGCTTGTAAATATCCAGGGGGAAGAAAGATTGCTGAGCTTCAGTGAATAATGTTTTTTGTTTGCTTTAACAGAGTAAAATTGCATGGAAAATCTTTAAGTAAAATGGCACAAGAGAAGGCATAGGTAAAGAGCCTGTTTGGAGTTCTTCCTCCCCTGTTTTGATTTTACTATAAAATAAGATTCCTCAGTCCTCATGAAGTATCTCAAACTTGTCTGCTTGCTGGAGTATAATGGCTCTAACAAAATAGTCTCAGGAATTTCATTGCTGATGCAGTTTATTCTTCATCTCTGGGTTTTAAGGTCTGCCGTCTGGCACTGTGTTTTGCTCTGATGTCTCTTAAAGAAAAAAACAATAACAAAAAAAGATCGCTTTTATTTTTATTAATCATGTCTATGAAGTCCAAAACAATAGAGAAGATGCCCTGTTGTTTACCTGCGGGCAGCCCAACACAGAGTGCCTTGCAGCAAGACAGCAGTCAGGTGAGAGAGTGAATATAGGACTTGTTTGCTCTGTAAGTTTTGGCATAAAACGCTCTGTAAAGGCTACAGATTTTATTATTGTTCGCCAGACCTACTCTGTTGGGGGGGAAATAGTGCCAGTGAGGGCAACGTATGGAGTCAACCCAACTCTTAACAGCAACGGATGATGTGGCGTGTATCATCTCACACGTGTGCGTGTGCATACAATGGTCTCTTAATATTCTGGCATATTAAGTAGAGTGAGGAGAGGATTTTTTTTTCCTCTGTTGTAAACTCAGACCAACGTAGCCGAAGTAATTCCCCCCTCCGACCGTTTCCCAGGCAGCTGACACAAGGCTACAGCAATAAACAACAAAATACCTGCACCCTGTCCCTCCTTGAAATGCAGAAACTATTATAAGATAAGACCCGAACGTGTGTGAGAAATGCTACAGCATAAATAGTTTATTAAGCAGATGGGCTCCTCCGACTCATCCAACGGGGAGGAGTTGCGACGCTCGTGTAGCTGCTGTCCCTTTGCCGTTCGTACGAGGGGTGGGATGTCAGCCGTACGAGCGAGAGTGTGCTGATCTCTGTCGTCACGGGCACGTTTGTGTTCTGCTGAGTTGTTTTCACTAGATAAGGAGAGAGTGTTTATGTGTGTATATTCATATATAGTTACGGTAAAGAAAAAAATAGTCTTAAACGGTGTAGAAGTTGGAGGTACAACAGATGGCAGTAGCTTCTTTTTTGGGTCTTACTTCATGGCTCTTGCAAAATGGCTAATACGAACCCTTGTCAGCAGCTTACGCTGAGGGCATTTTCATGTAGGAGTGTTGTTGCCATGCCCACAACCTGGAAAGGGACACTTCTCAGCCTCCTTCCGCTGGCACTCATTGCTGAGCCGGCTGCATGAGTTTGGGATGTCAAGTGTGGGCCCGATAGTGGCATCTCTAGGTTGGTCCATCAGGTCCATTCTTACCTTACCTTACCAAGAAAGAGTCAGCTCTTGTTTTCATGCCCTCCTTTGGATTTTTTTTTTGTGGTAGCAGTGGATGTTGGAAATAACTCCCTTGTTTTGAAGGTAACCCTTCTTCCATGAGCAAATTAAGCCTCATCTCACAGGCTCTTTGTCTTTGTCACAGGGCAAGGTCCTGTCTTGATGACCTGCCCAGTAAGACTGATGAATTGTTTCAGTTCAAGCAGCATTGAAGGGATGTTAGTGCACGTCCACTGAACCCCTCCGCTTCTGCTATAGTAAGTGTAACAGTCATTTATCTGCGGTCACTGACAGCCTGAAACCTGTGTGCCCCTTACTCCTGCCTGGTTTTTGCAGGCCACCGTGCAGCTAATGAAGTGACAAGGAAGGAGGACAACATGGCAGTAGCAGAAAATGTATTGCAGGTCAGATTGATTACAGCGTGGGGAATTCGTATTTGCCAGACCTGCGAGCATGACAGAGATGAAAAACAGTGTCTTGTGCTGCGACTCGGGAGAAGACACCGCTGGCAGAAGAGTTTGGGGTGATGGGCACCCGGTAAAGTCCATCTTCTCAGAAGTGTTGGCTTTTCTCATTGCTGATTTTTCTGTTTCCCTGGAGAAAAAGCTTGCTGAGATCCACCTGGGAGGAGAAATACTCTAGAAGAGGTCCCAGAGGAGGTGGTTTGTGTGAGGGCTTGTACCAAGGAAGATTTTTATCTGGATTTTCTCATTGAGGGATCCAACAAAATCTGCTGAGGATAATGCTTACCCAAAGCATTAATGAAGGCAATCAGTGAGACTTTGGGCTTTGTAACTGCTGCTTTTTGTATGTCTGAGCTTTCTGCTTGGCAGCAGGGGGTGGATTGTCTTTAAACAGATGATCAATCAACTTAAGTAGCCTCCTTGACAGCACCTTCATTATTTTTTTTGTCAGTCAAATCGTATTATTCTGTTATTAAAAAGAAGAGTAGCAAGTGGGTTTGGAGAACCTTTACTCATAGCTCTTCTTTTTGAGAATTTCTTGTATGTTTTATGCTTTGAACAGCAAATAACAATGCTTTCAATGGTTTGTTGGTTGATGGTGGTCCGATTCCTGTATTAGCATCTCTGATACTTATTAGCCTTCTCTCCTTCGTTAATGAATGTGTATTCTCTTTCCATTAGTTTACCTCAGATTTTCCTGTTAGCCCACTTCTTGGCTGTAGCTCCATGCTCACAGGTTTGTCAACACGGATGGGAGGATGGAGGACGGAGACTCCTGCCTATGAGGTGCCCTCCGGCCGTGAAGAGGGCAGGTATAAACAGTGGAAACGCCGTGGACTTCAGAGCTGGTTTCCTTCAGACTGTGTCCTGTCAAGAGCAGAAGAATTTGTTTTGTTTTCAGAGGAGGATGCAGATTGGAGGGCAAACTCAGTTTTGACTTTTTTTTTCTTCTTTCCAGATACAAATATGGAGTAACGTGTACCTATTTGCTGTACATATTACTATAGAACTTCTGAGGCTGTTGTTCTCCCTAAGTGCGAATGTCTGCATTAGGTCAGATCTGTAGTCTCATGTTTCTTATCCCTTGCAGGGAAGATCCCATCTCAGAGCAATGATATTCTGAGGTTGAGCCCATTGTTCTTCAGGTGTACCCATCCCAGTGGTTTCCTCAAATACAGGAGGAATTTTGGCAGTGGGAGGGCTGTGTTTGCACCCTCCCTGGCAAACCAGAGGCCAGGGACGTGGGGAGGATCAGTCATGCAGCGACTCTCTCCTCTAGAGATTTGTCATTTCATTCAGCCTCACTCAGTGGTAAATTAGCCTTAGGACAGTCTAAGTAGAGGTATGTGATTTGGGGGACAGATTCAAGAGGAATAAATGACTGGAGGAACTCCAGAACCAAAATTGAAGTGGTCTTCCAGTGAAGCAAGGAGGGGAACGTGGACACTGGCATTTTTGTTTGCTTCCTGTAACTTTTTCATTTCCAGTTTCACTTTAAGGCTTTGATGTTTTCCTCAAGCTTTGCTGGCCTTTGGATTCAGTTACACAAACCTCTGGCTGCCTCTTGCCATCCTTTCCTGTGTGCTCTGGCAGGCGGTGGGACGGGCTTTCCTTTGGAAAGCTGAAGTCAGTGTCCTGCCAGACCCTGTGCCTACCTCGGAGCATGAGGTCTTTACTTGCTTATGTCCTTGAAAACTTGGTTTGGCTTAACAGCAAGGATTGGCATGTTTATTTTCTTGAAGCTGAAGGGTAGCTATTGTGTTTTAAGAAGGCTTTTTATAAATGCAAAGGACCCTGGTGCCAGCTGAATGAAGAACACGAACATCAGTTTCTAGGTAAATCATTTCTGCTCCCTAAGTCTTCACAGTGACCATTTGGCAGGCAATTAACCTTACAATAGAATATGCGAGATAACTGGCATAGCGGGTGAGAATTGAAAATGGCGAAGGTTTTTAAATTGCTTTTCAAATCAATGTCATCTGCGCCTTCCCTGTTACCCTCTTCTACAATGGCTTCTCAGCTGTTGTCATGCAGTGACCAGTAAGGGGGATGCTTGCCACCCCCCACACCCCCCCAAAAAGACTGAGGTACGTGTCTCGTCCTTTTAAGCCCCGCACATTCAGGCAAAGAGGATCCTATGTCCTATCAAAGCATGTAATGTGCCAGCTGTCACGGCTTGGCTGAAGAAACCATCCTGCTGCAAGCAACACCAGGGATTTTTGGATTTCTTCCAATTTAAGAGTGCAAAATGGTTGATGTGAAAAGGCAGGTGATTTTTCAGGTACTTACCTACTGTTATGACATGCCGCAGAATACTTGTGGGCAATTAATTCCATTATCATTTGTAGAGATGAGTCAGTCATGTAAAACACCGCTAGGAAAGAGCATGGGCTTTATATGCTGGAACGTACTGTGTTTGTGGCTGTACCAGGGATCAGGGCAGGAGTCGGGTAGTACCACGTAGATCTGATCTCTTCATTTTTGTCCAATCATTCCAAGTTTTGAGTTTTATCTTTACTCCATAGCATCCTTGTAAAGGAAGGGGGATTAGCAGAGAAGGATTTGTGTGTGCCACGTGCCCACAGCATCTTCAGTTGCTGCTGCCTTGATTATATATTGTAATGGGGTGGGGTGTTAATTTGTTTTGTTGGTTTTCGGTTGAGAAGCTGATGAAGTAGGCAGATCTGGGACTGCAAAACCCCTAATCTTGCTCATGCATCCAGTCAAAAATTGGAGAAGCAAGTTAACCGCAGGGATTTAGGTTTGAATCTGAATGCTTTCATTCCGAGCCTTGCAAAAATCAAAAGTTTTAGACAAGAGAGACTGGTTCAGGCCTGATTTAAGTTCAAAGCGGGGAGTGGGAGTTGTGCATGCTATAAAGCCCTGTGAACATAGGATGCATACATTTGAAGAGTGCTGTGACAACTTTTACATATGTCCTAAAGGAATGTCATCTATTTCTTGGTAACCTTTTCTGCCTAAGTTGTAAGTCTATTGAGTGCAACACCTGTGGTATATATGACACAAAATGAAAGTGTCGTGATTCCAAATTAGCCACTTTGATAGACACTAAAGATACAAATGACTTACTGATGTGGGGACTTGAGAGCCCTTGTCAAAATAGCGAGAAACTTTCTGACGTGGTCTTGCGTGAAGCTTGGGGTATGGAAGAGAAGATGGTCAATAAATTGTAAATTGCATTTCCATTGCTCTTGCTGCTTTTTCTTTAGTTTAACCTCTCTGCTGCTGCTGGCCTTTTGGCCCTGTGTAATTCTGAGTGCACTCTGTTAAAAGCGATGTTAGGTCTAGCTGCAAAGTAAATGTGTCATGCTGGAGTACTCTGGGTTTGCTTTCATTAGGGTTCCCTGCAGGACAGTGTTGTTGTCTTCAGTTCTTGTTGATCTAAAGATCTTATTTTCCCAAAGAGGTATTAAACAGGTGATGAGTAAGTCATGACAGCAATAATGGAAGAGCTGTGCACTGAAATTAAAGGGTTTTCCCCAGCTACCTTGGAGGTTCAAAAGTGGTTGGCACCGGATTAATGAACTGAGGAAGCCCAAGACGTGTGAGAAGCTGCCTATCTACTGCTAGGCTAAAGTTTGGATGAGACTTTGCTAAAGTTGACGGTGGTAACAGCAAATGGCATTGGGATGGGCTGGGGGTTGTCTGCAGTGAGATATCCGGAGGAACAACAGTGTCCAAACCGGACTTGTTGGGAATCATGGCTGAGCGGATTTGCTGGGACCTGGATCAAAATACAAGGGATATGATATTAAATTAGAGTTGGGAACTGTGAAAGGCAGCAGAGAAATGGGATGATCAGAAGGTAAAAATGGAAAAGCACTGAGCCCAAGGAAAACATACCAAGAGATTTTAGTTGAAATGGTGGCGGAGAGGTCTCTTAGAAACCTGAGCAAAGCAACCTCGTAGTGCAAGGGAGCGGGCATCGCTCCCGTGCCCTTCTGCCTGTATCCCTGGAAACAGTCGTTTATTCTTTGTGAACAAGCAGGATAATCAAAAGAAGACTTGGTTGTTTATTATCAATATTTCACTGATATGCAGAAACACAATGATTCCTAAATACAAGCTAACAATGACTGGTAGAGTTACTGCTTACTAGAAGAGGACTTTCCTCGGTTGAACAGACAGCGACACTAACCAGGAGTCCGAGTCATAAATGAGGGGCTAACTTTTTTATAGTGTTTTGCATTTTTGAAACACTGAACCAATGATCACATTTCAGGAAGGGAGCTAGCATCAACTTTTTGAAAACTGGTTGGCGTGGCTGCTGGAAAGAGGGCGTATTACTCTGTTATCTTTAATTGCGGAGTCGTGTGGCAGTGGTATGTAGTGTAATAGCTGTTTTTACTGTACCAGTGACAGTAAAATTCAGTTTTGAAGTGAAGAGTTTATTTTCTGGCTCTGTTACCCTTAGCTCTTATAGGGAAAACATAGTTTGTTTTTTTTGGGGGTCTGAATTTCTGGTCTCTAGTCCATGACCTTGTTCGCTATGTGAAGCCCATCTGTATTTTGAGTAAAACTAGTCTTCCTAATGTGGCCTCTTGAAATCAAAAGGTCATCAAGACATACTGAACGTCACTGAAAACATTTTGTTTGGTGTAGTCAGGTTAAAATGTTTGATCTGTTGCCAGCTGTAGTTGTAGGGCGGGGGGCGAAGCTGAAAGACGTTGCTCCTCTCCGCTTTGGCTGAATCTGTTGGTTTTAAGACTTGTGGTGATAAGGACATCTGGGTCGTAAGTATTACTGTGTAATGGGCACCCCCGAAAAAGCCAGTGCTTGCTCTACAGTAATAAAAGAAGCTGGTGAGGAGTTACTCCAGTCAGAATGAGTAGTTTTCATGTAATTCAAAAACTTCTTTAATTTTCTTTTCCTTTTATTACCATTCAGAGCACTAGACATCACTGACACAGCTTTTACGTGAAGTGTCAAGCTGCTGCTGTCCTCTCTAAAACACAGGAGTGACACAACGGTGGCCTAATTTATCGGAGCCAAAAAAAAAATATTCCTTTTGGCTTATTGTGTCTACCTGTTCCTTTCCAAGGCACTTGTCTTCATGGGCACTGCAGTGTTAACACTGGTTTTAAGCACAGTGTAGCAGATTGCTACTTAAAAGTCTTCAAAGATGAATATTTTAAACCTAAAGACTCATCAAAGCGTCATCTTGTCACTGGAACAGTATGTTACGGTGTCGTAAAGCACCAAGCGGCTGTGTGAGCTCGTTATTGTGGAATTCCCTTTTAGCCTTGTTTGAAGCGTGTTGTGGTGGCAGTGTCTTCGTTGCCTTGATGGTCTGTGGAAATGCACAAGCGAAAGATTGTATAACGAAAGGTGGAGCAGTGTGAGATCAGAGGATGTGTCTGCGAAAACCCAACAACTTCTGTGTAGATGATGCACGTAACGTCTCAGTGCAGAGAAGTTCGTACCATCTCTAGCCGGGAGCTACTGCAGTTTGCATACCACGTTTCAGATGTCTTTACTGGGGACACTATTGTCAGATACATTTATTCATGGGTTTAGATTGCTTTGATTTGACTTTGAAAATTACTTCCTTATGTCTTCTGTTTGAGTGTTTTGGAAAGACATCAGTCGTAACCACCACCACCAGCGGTAAGAGTGTTTGTTGAAGATGAAGAAAATAAAGCAAGGAATTGCTAATGATGTGCAGAGTTAAAGCAGCTTTTATTACAAAAGAAACCCCAACTTATCCTGTTTGATCAACACATCGATGTATCTGTCAAGTGAAATCCATTTGAAAGTTTAGCATGTTTGTTTTCCACCTCTCTTCAAAGAGCAAGGAAAGGAGGTAGGGTTGCTCTGGACGAAGCCCTTGCTGCATATCAGGTTGCTCCGAGTTGGCTTTATTGCACATTTTTATAAAAAATGAATATGACTGCTTGAAGAACGGAATTGTAACAGTGCAACCACAGCGCAACAAGATAAGCTTGAGTAATGCATCAGAAAGGGTATTCTTGGAAAGAAAACCCTTTGTTACTCTTTTCAGCATCTGGTTTAGCTCCTGCCTCTTAATTTAAGCGGAGCTCTCCCTCTTACGTCATTTAGTCTAGAGGGAGGAGAGTGGCACTGACCAAAGATGAATCTTTCCTACTCTGGGCTCCTCCAGTCTGCAATCACCTTCTCTTCCTTACTCCGTGAAAAAATTCCTTGTCCAGTGTGACTGGTTTTTCTGACAGCAAGCCCAGGCAAGTCAGGGGTGACCGCATTTTTTTTCCTCTTCCTCTCCCTTCTTTAAGGTCCTGTTGGTTGGCATTTTATTGTGTATTTTCGTATGCGTGGTCTTGGCTTCAGCTTGTGCATCTCCTTTGTAGTGCTCTAGAATTAAGAAGTATTAAAAAGAAGTATTGTAGGGGCTCCTTTAGATGCGATAGGAGCTTGCGCATCTCATCTGGAGAAGCGATACGGGCTCCTTCCTGCTAGCTTCATTAACCAATCCCACTTTCTGAGTTTTGTGCAAATATAGAGCAAGTTATGGTGGCTGAAGTTGAGACTGAGCTATTGAATTTGACCGATAGCACCTCCATCGTCTGGACAGAGCTGTGGTTTTTCCAGACTCCAGGCTTCATCCTCTGGGCTCCGTCTGCCCTTCCATTTGCATGAATGCCCTGCAAGCTACCAGCAAATACGAGTTTCTTGACACACAGTCTCACTGGTTTTGGCCGGTCCGTGCACAGCAGACCTGGAGCTGGACCATCCACAGTTACCACTTTCAACTTTTTTTGATTTCTGGATACCTAAGTGTTTTCTGTTGGAGGTGCAGACCTTGTATTCTGACCTTAGCTTGCCGACAGCAGCCTTGTTTTTCTTGATCACCTTCCAGTGAGTGATTCCCGGAGGAGCCGTGGACCGTGGAGCTACAAAATTGTATTAATTTCTGCACTGTTCTACTGTCAGAGTAAACTTTTATCTGTGCTTTTATTTATGGCACCTGCCTCATTCACTGAGCTTTCACTCTTCACAAGTCTCATCGATCTTTGGAAGTACAATCATCCATTTTATCTCAGAGGACATACTCTGTCTTTAAAAATTATTTATTTTACAGTATTTCTTTTTTTCTTCCCTGGAAGAGATACCGGGCATCAGTATGTTTTCGACACAGGCGACCACCTTCGTTTCCCACCTGCTTCCACAGAGTCCTTCACCATAGCCATTAAATCGGGGTGGTCGTACTGAGACCAGTGAAAAACTGTATACAGGACCGTATGGAGACACCTCACTGTGGAAGACAGTGGTGGTTAGTAGAAAAACCTGTTACAAAAAGAAAAGCTTTTACCACCCATGCTCCTGTCATCTTCCCTGCCGGCTGGAGCAGAGGCTCTGTCCCACCGACTTCCCAGCACTGCAAAACGGCAAATTAGGAGAAGAAAACACCAACGTCGGACAAATTTCCCAGACTTCTTACATGGTAAATTTGCCCTTTCTCATGTTGTGCTTTCAGCACCCGACAGGGCAACGCGTGGCAGGTTTCACAGGAGCACTGATCTGCTGAAATCATTAAAAGAATAAGGAGCCACAATTTAAAATACCTCCTCTTAAAGGGAAAACTATTGGTTCTGTTTAAGAGGGGGTAAAAAAAAAACCCGACCTCTCACTCTCAAGTTTGCATCTGCAAGTGCTGTGTGCTGGTAGTGGAATATGCTTGGATCAGCTGAATTAGCAATTTTTATCAAATAACTTGAGCCTTGAGCTTACGAATAAATTTCTTGGATGTGCTGACGAGTGACAGATAACCTTATAAAAAAAAAGCTGGCTAGGTTTTCTTGACAGATACTACTTCTTCTTTTTGTGGGGCTGTTTGTCACCAGCCGGAAGAAGAAATGTCAGGACTTGATTTGTGGGCGCATCCCTACCTGAATTCCCACCGGTTTCATTACCGCAGAAAAGCGAGGAAACGAGGAGGGATGCGAAAATATCGTTGCATGGTGCCATGATCATGTAACTTAGCAAGCCTGAGGCAGTCACAATGCTCACAGGTTTCTTCAGGAAGATGAAAGATGTTTTCTTTAATTAGTGCTTACGCCCAGAGTCCTGGTTTTGGGTCTGAGAAAGAACAATGTGGAAATTTTCTGCTAGTGTCTTAGCTGTATGCTGTATGAATTGATGTTATCATCAAGCAAACACAATCCGTGCCCAATCTGGTTTAGTCATTTGAAGACAAAACCAAAATGATAAACTGAAAGGTCCAGTTGGAGAAAACTATAAGCATGGCTTTGCTTGGAATCCTACGTATCCTCTGAAATTCTGGTTCCTGGTTTGTCTGTTACTGAAATCTGGGCTTTCCCTTTAGGCATGTGGCTGCTGTGCCAGTACCATCTGCCCTTTAGTAGGTAACCTTGCTTTGTTTTGTTGTGGTATTTTTTTAAAATGACGAATGCAAACTTCCCGGTGAAACCAAAGCAGTCACGAGACTGATCCTGATGGTGCGACAGAGAGCAGAAGAGCTTCAAGACCTTGTATCACTTCCCTGTGTTTCGTCATGAACAAGCTTTATTTCTCCCACAGTCAACGTGGCTGCTGAAGAAGACTGGAAGGTCTTTGCCATGATGTTAGTTGTGCACGGCGAGGTGCTTGGTTCAGTAGAGGTTTTTTTCTGCTAGCACAGATACCAAAACAAAGGACCACATTGTTCCCGTATCTTGCTTTTGTGTTTTTTTTGCTTGAGAACATGCCTGTCAGTAATGTGCGAAGCAGGATGCCAGAGTTTTGTTCACATCTATTTTTCTTTTTCCTTATTGCGCTGGTGGAGGAGTCGGCTTTCGAAGCAGCTTAGAAAGAAGTGGAACTCCAGTTGCTGCTGCAGCAAGTGTCGTTGCTGTTTGCATAGGAATAAAGACAAGGACGCAACGAAAAAAGGGAGAGAAAGAAGTAAGGCTCAAATTCAAAGCAGGCTCAAAACAGATATCCTTCAGTTCTGTTTCTCACAAATGCCCATCACAGTTTTATTTAGGAGAAACCAAGGTAGGGTAAACTCGCCTAGGCAAGGAATATTGTTAAACAAGTCAGTGCAAGAGCATATATATACACCATTTCTTACTTTACAAGTGTGCAGTTTTTATGTGAGGTTTTTAAACATCACACGTTCTTCTGTCTGAGCTACTTTGGGAGGTTTGGCCAAGGTTTAGGCCTGCTGCTGTGTTCAGTTCCTTCGTGCTCTTGTTAGGAGACCTGTGTGAGGATTTTTGAAGTCTTTAATACACAATTTTTCAAGTTGCAGTTATATCCGTGAGTTACAGAGGATGGTCAGTCTCGCCATGTAGGGCAATTAACTGGGGAGCTGAGGTGTGTAAAATACTACTCATATGTAGTCTGCTTTACAAAATTAAGCGCAAATGTGAATGCTAAGGCTTTGATTATCAAAACTTCTTTCTTGTAGTGGTGTTTTGTAAGAAACTTTTGCAAAATCACCATGCTTAGTTAGGAGCATCTGGTGCTCTGCGGTCGTATCTGTTGTACCCTTCTGTGCTCTCAGGTGGCACCCAAAACCTTTCGCTACTGGAGGTGCGTGCAGAAATTTTGACACTGCAGTAGACAAAATACCGCTTCAGACAGCAAAATAACTAACCGGCTATTAATGTCAGTTCTTCTTTAATGTATGTTTTTGTTTGTATCTGTTATAACATATGCTCTGAACACAAAGTATTTACCTAACTGGCAGTTTCTTCAAATTGGTCTTTGGAAAATTCTCCAAATGAGAAAACAACAAAAATGAAAAATATCTTTTAGCTTTCTTGTTGACTAAAATACACTTGATTGGCAAGTAGAAGTAGTATTTGCGAGGGGAAAAAACATCCCAATCTATAAAGTTTATTGCTTTCTGCCAGTGTAAGTGCTCGTTTTGTCAAGCATGCAGCTTAATTTTAGTAACAGCACAAACTTCTCAGGAGGAAAATCTCTCAACTGTCAGAAATACTTTAAATTAATCTCAGCAAGTGATGGGAGACCTGTTGCCTTGTCACGCCTGACACCGGCGTATGCCCAGGCTAATTCAATGTGTATGTACCCAGCGTGGCAGTACCTTGGCGTCTTAACCGACTCATCCCCTTAATTCTCATTCCTCTCTGTGACTTGGTTTACTGCGCTGAAAAGCATCGTGAGACTTGTACCCAAAAGATCTGATGATGTATGGGGAGTATTACGGTGTTGGTGAAACGTCTAATTGGGGTCGGCTACAAATTGGAGAGGCTAACCCTGGGTTCTCAACCATAGAGACTCACTGCAAAGTCATAACTTGCTCGGTTCGGTAATTATTCTGCTTCACGCTGGCATACCCAACAGCAATTTTGGCAATGGGGAAATGTAGTAAAATAACTAAAATGTGCGGAGTTACGAATCTTGTTTCATATATAATGGCGCAAAACCAATGCGCTCCCCCCCCACCCCCCCAAAGTTAAGGGCTTTATGAAAAGTACTTCTTCATTTTGCTTGTGTGAAGGATGTTGCCGTGCAGCTTGAGCTGTGATCTTTTTTATTATTTTTTAAGAATCTGCACTAGCAAATTGGAAAAGATGAACTAGTAACTGTGATTGCTTAATGTAGCATTTAGATGTCAAGTGGTCGCACAACTTGCCCCCCTCCCCCTTTTTTTCTTTTGCTGTCAGCAAGAGCAGTTACACAGAATTAGTGCTTGGTCACGATGTAACTACCTGCTTCTCTCTATAAATCAGAGCTGCAAAACATTGACATGAATCGTCATCAGCTGAAATGGGCAGAGCTCATGGTGTTTGGGAATTGTTCTGCGTGAAGCAACTGCTTCTGTCTCGTATTGCGCCTCATACTCTTTCGAGGCGTAACTTCTGCCTTTCAGTCTCACGTAAAGAAAATAATCATATAAAGTGTTCGTTGTGGCTGATTTTTCTGTGGTCTGAATTTGGAAGAGCTGAAATCTGTAGCAGGTATTTTGGAACATCCCATTCTCATCCTGATGCATCATCTCTTTCTTATTTCTGTTTGGTACTTTCATAGAGGTTTCATGTCTGCTGCGGACACGCAATTTCCATCTTTGCCTTTCAGTAGTAAGAGTTACGTATCTAGAAAACTTGGTTTGTTCTCTCTAAAGCAGAGGGAAGGCTGTGCAGCTGTAACACTTTGTAGAGCAGCAGCTCTTCATGCCTTTTCTTCTTAGAAAACGGAGAGCTGACACTTGCCACTGGCAACTACAAAGAAGCAGCGGTAGAAGGTAAAAAAAAAAAGAGCTGAAAAACAATCATAGCACCGCGTCAGTGGTTAAACGTTGTCCCACAAAGATGTGGGAGAAGGATCTGAATCTTTCCAGTACCTTAACGCTACAGCGAACGTAGCTGCCGTATCGATAAATCATGGTTCCCAATTCTGCGGATGATGGCGCAGCCTCCTTGAATGTGTCATCAGCTTTCCAAAGTCTTAACGCGGTAAAGGACGAAGGTACAAACTGGGAAGGGTTTCCCAGAGCTCGACTCTGGACCCTCATGGTATGGCAGTCCATGCTCTGCCACGCGTTGTGCCGTGGGGCCGTCGGCCCCAGCTCTTCTCCCGACAGCTCGGCCCATCCTGCCTCTCCTGCCTCATCGGGTGCCGGTGTCTCAGCTTGTTATAAACCCTTTTGGACAGGAGAATGTTTGCAAAGAGATCGATCTGCAAGCTAAACTTCATTTTTCTGGCATTCTCTGAATATGGAAATGCAAAGCCTGTAGGGATCCTTTTCTTAAGAACAACTTTGAACCAGAAAACCCCCGAACCATGCATGAATTTAACAATTACACTTCGATTTTCGCACCACCGCTAACAGCGGGCTAAAAGCAACGTTTTCTTCCAGTCGTCTTGCAGGTCTCCTGTATAACGTTGGCATCGGGGATCAATTACTTTGTAAGTGTCAGGGAAGTCATGTCAAATTAGAGTAGGTGCCCTAATGACTACATTATATCAGTGCTAATGAGGGGCTACCTCAGAGCAGAGTTTATAAAGTGCTGCGTTAACCTGCTGCCTCGTGAGTGATTTATAGTAGTCGGTGAAAGCAGGTACTTCTGTAGCCATGTGCTCTTCTCTGGTTACCTTAATTCTCCTCTACTTCAGGTTGCTTCTAGGAGTTGGGAACAGACCTCAGAGTAACCAGGGAAGTAGAGAGCTTGTCTCTGGGAGTTCAAGAGTTTGGCACTATTAACCTTAAAAAATGAGAGTCGATTTGATTAGACGCATCATGTTAAGAGTAAAATGCAATAGAAGCTAAATAAGGAAAAAGGTGATACTGACTGAGGAATCACCATCAGTTTGAAGTGGATACTTGAACAGATGTCTCATTAGCGGAGCATGGTGGGTCAGGAAGAGTCATCAATAAGATGCAATAGAAAAAAAAAAATCAGTCTGAAGATGGTACTTGGTCAGGGCATAGAAAGGATGAAATGCATTGATACCAGAGCGTGGACCTGGTGTGCCTGAGTGATTCCATCCTGCGTCTGGGATAGAGGGCATCGCTGCTGACCCCCAAATTGTAGAAGGGATCTAGAGCTCCAAAATGTGTGTTACTGGGTGTATTTCTCCCAAACTTTGTCTCCAATAGAAGACTGGCATAGGTGCTCCTTGTCACTGGGCAGAGTTGGTCCAGGAGAGGTGACCTGAGTTTTTACTGTTGCATGTTCTAAGCATGCTATTGAAGATTCATACGGGGATGATTTGAAGTATAATGCTACTTTGGGATGAGCCAAAGGGTTTTCTCCCAGTGCTGTATGAGAAAATACAGCTATAAAATACACTGCAGGGGCTGTCCTGTGTTCTCTCGTATACCTCTGAGCAAGGAAACTCCTAGTGCTTTCTAGGTGGTGGTAGCAGTGTCTGATTTGTTGTTCCCGTTAAATCATGGTTGGCTGGTTGTACTTGTGTCTTCTCAGTTTCTGAGAGTATAAGACTGAGTTTTACTTTCTCAATTGCCTGTGAAAAGTAAATATGAAGTCCTTGTGCTCAATTAAATTAGCCTAGGAAACTGTTAAAAGAGCATTATTAAAGTTGTAAAGTCAAACATACAAATAGTAGTGGCTCTTAGTTCTGGGTATCCTCACCTGCAGCGCAAATGTCCTCTACCATGTTGCTGCCTCTGACCAGCGCTGAGTTCCTATGTCCGAGTTTGACCCAAAAGCTTCCGATTTCAGGTTGGGTTATGGATTAGGATGCGAGACTCGTGGCTTCCCAGTGGGACAGTTCCCCACCACACCACCAACCAGGGTGGAAGAGTCATGGCCTGAGATAGAGCCGCGAAGTCTACCCAGCTCCCAGATTCATCTTCTCAAATCTCCCTGTTGATCTCTGCTTACCCAGTGCCAGTCCACTGGGATTTGTTGTGTACATCTGCAGCTTTCCACCCTTTGCCATGACAGGAGGACGAAGTATCCTCAGTAGGGCTGAAGAGTGCTTAACTCCTACCTGTTGCTGAGCAGATCCATCACCCCCCTTTCCTTGTGGATCCGACCCTTCCGAATTTGGGACTCTGTTTCCAGTGGTTCCCTGGCTTCTGTGAACTGAATTGGTCTAGTCCTTCCTAGGCCTTTCTTCTAGGAGTTGTCCCCAAAACTGAGCCTAATACATACTTATGGGGTTATATGGACAATCTGTGGGTTTTGTCTTGTAGATGAACTGTGGAAACGCCTAGCTCCTGGGAAGTGAACCAGAAAACCTATTCTGAGTCTTGGGTGAAAAAGTGGGTATGTTTTCCTGCAAGACAGCTATTCCAGTAAGAAGCGAGTTAAGTAAAAAAAAAAAAAGCAAATCAACTGTAGGTTAAAATTATGCAGTGTGGTATTTCAACAAATTCAGGTGCACTGAGTAGCTACTTTTAGAGAGGATATACAGAGACAAACTGTTTGTAAATAGTATGCAAATATGACTCCTGTATTAGTTTGCTACCTTGTCAGCAGCTTTGTGGCAATCCTCAGAAATTATTCTTAATAAATTGCTTGTAATTGGTTCCTGAATGTAAGGAAATCATCAGCCCTCACTTGCTGAATATTTGAAGTCATCGATTAGGAGTGCAATGGTGATACGAATCTTTATTCTGTAACCCATACGTGTCTGTGGAGTTACATGCTCAACACCAATGAAAGGCAGAAAAACTGGAGGGGTATGTGATTAAATTGAGCTCTTTTAAATGCATTGATAATAAAAAATACTGACTGAGCAGCTCTGTGATCAGGAGCTACACTTTCAAGAGAAGTAAAGCAAACTGTACTGCAAACCGTGCCTACTAGTCTCAAAATATTTGCCATTTTTCACCATCAATAGGATACATGTTCTTGATGCTGATCAGGAGTTTGTAGCTCTTGTTTCAATATATAGTTTTAATTATCCTCCGAATTGCAGTGCAGCGCTTTTTCTGTAAATGTGTGGGGGGAAGATAAGAATTGATGAAGTGAGAGCAGTAAATCTTCCATGACTTCCTTTCACTACCAGATTGCTCCGAAAAACAGCAAATAGGAGGACTTGTAACAAAAACTTCCAGTGTTTGGTACGCAACAGGTTTAAAATCTCAATGCAAACTCGCTTTTATTGTTGAACCTTCTCGACAACTTGCTTTACCTTTTGCTCTCTTAGCTTTTGTCTATTTTTCTCTTAAATGGCATTGGATATAAATGCACGTGACTATTAATGTATAATTACACGGAGTAAATAGCAATTAATTGTGGGAATAATGAAGCCCGTACCGCTGAAATCCCTTTAGCGGTGCAGCAAGGGGAGGCCTTTCCTTCTCTCTTCTTTGTGAGAAATAGGTATGAAACGGATGCATGAAATTAAGCACATACCATGTGCCATTCCTAGTTTCCAAATGCCAAGAAACGCAATTATCCAAGTAAGTGAAATGTAAATAATATGATTTAATTTAGCATATAATAAATGATTAAAGGTTTTACCTTTTATTAATGTGTTTTAAGCCTGTAAAGGAAAAACTGAAATTCAGTATGTAGAGTAAGGAAATGATTTTCAGGTGTAAAAAGAGGTGATTTTAGTCTGAAGTAACTGTGGTTCTTCCAAGTTACTTACCTGCAAACCAGTGACGTTTATAATTAGAATACACCTAAGATTGAGACTAGGATTTCAGTTGCTCCATTTCCCGAGACCCTCTGTACTTCACTGCGTATCCCTGCTTTTTTTCCAGTTTCACCTGTCCAGTGCTTTAGGCACATCAAACATTAAAATGCAAAAGGGGAGAACCGAGCGTGTTACGGAGCCTCCGATCTCCCGAGGCAGGGAAGGATCTTGCAGCTTGCAGTGAAATTTCTCCCATCGCTTTTGCCTCCAAAATTGTGCCTCTAGAGAGAGGGAAGAGGAGGCTAAAGGCAGAAGGATGCATTTCTTTGTGGCCTGAAGGTAACCAAATAAGGAAGATACAAAGGAATAACTCTCCTTCACTCCTCCCCGAACTGCAGGGATCCATTTATCTTATTTGTGTTAATTGAACATTTGAGCGGTTGTTTGCATCTTACTTACAATCAACGTATCGAGCACAGTTTGCCAGGAGCCGGGGTTCACTGGACACCAGCTTGAGTTCCGAGCATGAATGCACTGGTATATACTGTCATTTGTCTTGACGAAAGAAGCCAGGAATTAATGAATTAATTGATGGCAACGCTAACTCATTACTGTCTGTGGTCCAAGGTTTGCTTTTTACAGCTGCGGGGTTGCACGGGCGAGAGACCTGCACGCATCCTGCCCTGGCTAGGCTGGCCGTATGTACGACAGCAGGA